>NW_020955738.1:171165-178628 GCF_003031625.1 Empidonax traillii | reverse complement strand
TTCAGTGGATATATAAAAAAATAAATCTTGTCTCAGCCAGAATCTGAATCAAGCTGTGAGTCAGTTTGCTTACCCTACCCAGGATCTGGCTCTTTAAGAAGGTTCTGTAAACTAATCTGCTACATTTTTAGATTGGTCCTTTGTGTTATATTTTGGTTATCTCTCAAATACCACTTTATTAGACAGTTTTGCTAATTACTTTTCTGTAATCGGGAACTGCTGGCTAAGAAAAAAAGAATTGTCATATCTTGAGATATGGTATCCAGGGAGGTCCATATCATTCTTATAGGATTATATTAAGAGTGGATTAATTGAATGAGTCTCTATTCTTATTACAATCTCTCCTTATTAGAATGGATTAATTTATCACATTTTCTCTCCTCTTCACAGTCTTTGACATGAGAATGAATTATCACACTTTTTCATTGGTGTTTTTCCAACTGGCTGATGGTTTTCTTGCTTTTCAGCCTGTTCAGAAAAGAAATAAATATTAGTTACTTGTTGCAATGAACTTGTATGTGTTGGAAGATGGAGGGATATGGGGACTTTTGTTTTACAAGGGACTGCAGTGAGAACTCTATTTCAGATGATGCTGAGTACCTGGCAGGTTTCTGTTAGTGGGATTCAAGGAAAGGTGTAGAGGGGAGTGTAATTGAATGCAGCCTCCTTGTAGTTCCATTTTTGCGTGGTGGACTTCTTTACAGTCATATTCTTAATTTTGTCTCATGGGAAACAGCTGAGACATGAGCAACTGACGGTTGTCTACTGACTGTTGTCTTTCAATATCTTTGTACTTACAGCAGTATGTTTCATAGGAGCATGGCTTTAAAGTCCGTGTGCACTATGGCAAGTGTGCTATACAGAGGTCATGCAGTCATTTTTTTAAATTGTGAGATCTAATTTTCTTTCTGAAATGAAGATGCCATGGCAGAAAAGCACCATGCACATAAAGTATATCTATTCAGTATTTTAAAGTGTGGATCAAGTATTGCTTTATTAAAGCCAATTCTGGTGGATTTTGGGGGAAAACCACTGAGATTTGTGATGGAATCACAGCATCATTAGAGTTGGAAAAGATCTCTAAGATCATTAAGTCCAACCATTAACCTAACATTGCCAGGTCTACCATTAAGCCATGTTCCTAAGCACCATATCTACATGTGTTTTTTTAAGATTTCCAGGGTTGGTGATTCCACCACTTGCTTGGGCAGCCTGTTCTAATGACTGAAAACCCTTTCAGTTTTCTCTTTCCAAACATCTAATCTAAACCTCCACTGGCACAGGTTGAAGCTGTTTCTTCTCATCCTGTTGCCACTTGCCAGGGAGAAGAGGCTGACCCCCACCTTGCTACAATCTCCTTTCAGGTAGCTGTAGAGAGTGATAGGGTCTTCCTGAGTCTATTTTCTCCACGTTAAACAGCCCCAGCTCCCTCAGCTGCTCCTCATACAAGTGACTCTCTATACCCTTCACCAGCTTTGTTGCCCTTCTCTGGACTTGCTCCTGCCCAGGAATGTCTGTCTTGAAGTGAGGGGACAAGAACTGGACACAGTGCTGGAGGTGTGGCCTCACCAGTGCTGAGTACAGAGGGACAATAATTTCCCTAGTCCTGCTGGCCACACTATTTCTGATAAAAGCCAGGATGTCTTGGCCTTCTTAGCCACCACCTGAGAACACTGCTGGCTCATGTACAGCCATCTATTGACCAGCACCCTCAGGTCCTTTTCCACCTGGCAGCCTTCCAGCCACTTTTCCTCCCAGTGACCCAATAGCCGGACAGGGCACTTCTCCATATTGAACCTCATACCATTGGCCTTAGCCCATCAATCCAGCTTGTCCAGATCTCTCTGCAGAGCCCTTTTACCCTGCAACAGACCAACACTCCCATCAGCTTGGTGTCATCTGCTTGCTGAGGGTGCGCCCAATCTCCTTATTCAGATTGCTGATAATTACCCATCAGATCATCTGATTATCCGTCAGATAAATGTTATGCAGGACAGGTCACAACACTGAACCCCCGGTAACACCACTAGTGACTGGCTGCCAACTGGATGTAAGTCCATTCACCACCACTCTCTGGGTCCGTCCATCCATCCATCCATCCATCCATCCATCCATCCATCCATCCATCCATCCATTTTTTTTAACCCAGTGAACAGTACACCCACCCAAGCCATGAGCAGCCAGTTTCTCCAGCAGAACAATGCAGGAGAAAGTGTCAAAGGCTTTACTAAAGCCTAGGTAGATAACATACACAGCCTTTTCCTCATCCACTAAGCAGTGTCATAGAAGGCGATCAGGTTGGTCAAACAGGACCTGTGTCAAACAAACCCATGCTGGCTGGGTTGTCCTGCACATGCTGTGTGCTAGCATTCAGGATGGTCTGTTCCTTCACCTTCCCTGGTACTGAGGTCAGGCCGACAGACCTGTAGATCCCTGGAGGTGTTGTACTACAGTACCCGTAGGCATTGCTAAAGCTTCAATGAGACCAATAAAGACAAAGACACAGCTACATCTGACCACTTTCTTTAGTACAAAGGCTGATATGCATTGTAATTTGACACTGAAGAATCAAGGCAAGCAGATTCCTTCCAAGAAGGGCTAAGTGTTAACACCTCAAAGTGTATATAAGCAACTTCAGACTTTGTTCTGTGACTCCACAGAGACCCTGTTGACAGATTTGCTTTCAGGCCTGCAGTCTGAAAAGCAGTATAGTTATTCAGGTAAATTGAACAAGCTAGAACCATGAAGAAAATGTTAATACCATCCTGTTTTATGGTATTGATATAAAAATAGTATTTGATCCTATGTGTTTTTTTATCCAATCAGAACTAGTATGGAGACTATACTTTTCTTGAATGGTTCAATGGCTGCAAGTCCAGCAGAATGAGTGTAGTCCAGGCACTGTCAAGGCACTAAAGACTCTCTAACTCTGTATTCCAGTTTAGAAATGCAAAGATTTCTACTCCAAAATAGGTTGCAAGGAAAATTTTCTCTGCTCTTTCCTCTTACATTAGTCTATATGTTTTATGTGCTTCAGAGGTGACAAGTCACACGTCACGCACAGCCATGCACAATCCTATATATTATTTTTGGTTTGTATACAAAGTAGTAGAGGAAGAATAATTTCCTTCTTATTTCAGCTAGTTATTAGTTTGTACTATAAACGTGAGGCATGGTGACCTTTGTAATTTATTTAATCTTACCAAGATATTTCTTTAGTAATATCGTATAGGACTGAGGAAACTATGGTAATTATATGGTGCCTAAAATCTATTCTCTATACACAAAATTTACTTAGTTTTAATATCATAGAGTGTCTCCCCATGTTTTTATTACAAAGCCGTATGAATAGAAATAGTCTTCGGAATACGATTATATGCATACTGTAGATGATGTCTAAGTTAAGTGTCTACTACACAAACAAAAAAATGGTAATTTTTAAAATGACTGTTAAGGAGACCTTCCAAACTTTTTTTCTTTTCTTTTTTTGTCCTTTAAAAAATATCCTCCTTTTGTTGTATTTTCTAACTCAATTTTAACTCTTTTTCAATGAGATCGCCAGTCGAAGGAAGTGAGGCTGGTCAAAAGGAGTTTGTCCCACTCTACTCTGCACTGGTGCAGCCTCACCCTGAATATTGTGTAGTTTTGGTGACTGCAATCTAAAAAGGACATTAAACTATTAGAAAACATCTAGAGGATGGCCATTAGGATGGGGAAGGTTCTGGAGGTGAAGCCTTATGAGGAACGACTGAGGTCACTTGGTCAGTTCAGCCTGGAGAAGGGGAGAGTGAAGGGAGACCTTCTTGCAGTTACAGCTTCCTTGTGAGGGGAAGAGGAGGGACAGGCACTGATCTCTTCTCTGTGGTGACCAGTGACAGAACTGGAGGAAACAAGTCAGGGGAGGTTTAAATGAGATATCAGGAAAAGGTTTTTAATTCAGAGGGTGGTTGAGAACTGGAACAGGCTTTCCGTGGAAGTGGTCACAGCACCAAGCCTGTCTAGGTTCAAGAAGCATTTGGACAATACTCTTGGCTACATGATATGGTCCTTTGAGTGTTTTGCACTTGGAGGCCCAGGAGTTGGACCTGATGATGCTGATGGGTTCCTTCTAACTCAGGATACTCTGGGATTCTGTGATTCTATGAATTAGCTTTGCACAATATCATCCTTCTGAAAACACACTCCTGGATACTTGACTAAGGTTATCCTGGTGTCTAGGAACTTGCTAGGCCCTATGATGCTTAAATTCCTTAATGATTTCTTCAACTCCTTTTTGCAATGTTTAGAGTGGGAGAGGAAAGCTTAGAAACCAGCCACTACACCCAAGTATATTAACTGCTTAATTATGTTCATATATTAAATGGCTGATATGAATTATGGTTACAGTGCCATACAAATACTCATTATTTCCTGATAAGGGCTTTCAAGTGGTATAATTTCCGGATCTTGGCCCAGAAGTTTGGAGCTGTAGATGCAATGGCTGTGCCTCCAATGACAATTCACTAATTGTTTTGGCATGTAACATTAATTACATTCTGTTCAGGAAATTTCCTGATTGAAGTACACTTGGTGTGTGTGGTGTATGTTGTTACATGCCCTATTTGGCAAAACAATAGGGGCTCTTTATTGTGTGCCCTTTTTAACTTGAATAGTTACTCTGAGATGAAGGGAGTTGTAGTTTTGTTTTAATTGAGGACATGCAGAATCATACTGAGTTGTATTTTGTATTGTTTAGTTTTTCTTTAGGAGACACTCTGGTGGTATAGAGATACAATTAGGTGGAAACAAGAATGGTTAATTTCCATTCTTTTTCTTTGTATGGCCTTTTAGAAATAAAGACCATAAAACCTCAAGACTTTCTGAATCAAATCTTTTTGAACCACTGTTCTAGTTGTCTCGACTTGTCTAATCAAATCAGGCAATCAGGCATAAAATCTGATTTTGTCCTTGTTATTAAAGACAGTGGATAATTTACATCAGAAAAAAATCCAAAAGGGTCATATATTTTAATGTCTTTATTAAACCTTCAGTTTAATACACAGGTAATTTCTTTCTCACAGTTTGCTTTTTAAAGTCCATAAGGATATCTTTTTCCATAGGCATCTCTTGCCAATTTTACTGAAACATTTCGGAAGGAAATTTGTTGCTATAGAGATATTTTCATGGGAATCATTACCGCCGTGAGGAACAAAAGTGAAAAAGTAGCTTGTAAGTCCCTTGAAAAACACTTACTTGATATACTGACTGATTCCAGAAAAAGATCCAATATTTGTTTGTCACTAGAAACTGTTCCATCAGTTTTGACAGTGTCACTTGGAAGCCTATCTTTCAGCAAGATCCCGGGATCTGTCAATAGTATCTGTATATAAATGGCAAATCATTTCAGTTTGCCAGCTGTTGAGAAATTGTCTGACCAAGCAGAAAAAATTAAACCAACTCCTGTTATAGACTAATGCTTAGCTGAAGTTATGGACCCTTAGGAAGATGAGGAATGAGTCTCTCCTCTGATTTGAACTCTGTGCTTTTTATTATTATTTAATGATTTTGATCTTTTTAGTTGAAACAAATAACACTGTGCAGTTTGGGTCTGTTGACCCTAATCTAGAAATCAAGCTACTGTTAGCAGACATCTGTATGATGGTGTACCAATTAAAATTAGGAGAGTAAATTCCAGACTGCATACAAACAGCAATTTGCATAGCTCTTCAAAGAGAGGAACTCAGATGTTTTAGGAACTCAGTGCCATTAATCTTTGAGGCAACTGGGAAAGGATCAGAAAGGGTTGAAAGGCAATAGCAGCTTTAATTTCATTTCTCTGTAGTAAATGTGGATTGATGCTGCAACTTTAGGTATATACCAGATACCTGTGATTTCTCTGAAGTTAACTGACTATTGACATGATTATTTTGCTTCCAGCTATGTTGTTCAGAAATGTATGTGATGATTATGGCAATCAGAAAGCAGACAAAGATGAGAAATAAAACAAATATTTGCAACTACTGAATGATAGAATGATTAAAATAGTAGTTTACCAAAGTGAAGAAAAACAACTAAAAAAATCCCTGTTAATATTGACTCCAACTCACACAGAAGGGAAGGGAAATGAACATGAGGGAAAAAGTGAAGTAAAAAAATCAGCCTTAAAGAGTCTAGAATGGCAGCACCTTGTGCCAACAGGTTCTCATCTGGCAGAGTATTTAAGCCATTCTCCAAGCAAGGGCTGAGAAACATTTTGTGCACTCTGGCAGCCAGTAGACCTTTATATGGTACTTGTTACCACAGTTATTTACAAGTGCTTCTACACCTCCAACAGGATCTTTGAAAATTATCATCAGCTCCCTGGGATCCTCTGAGTTCAGGTATGCCTCCCTGCCTGTGCCTTTTTACAGGTTATATATTCTTTAAACATATATATTCTTTAAACATATGTTCTTTACACAGGCTTTACATTTTCAGCCTTACTCCTGCAACAGCAACAGCAGTACAAATACATGGGGGATGATCTGTTGTGCATATACACATTTTATTGTGCAGTGTCTCAAACCACTGAACCGGACTGTAAGTGAATCCTTAAGTGGGTCATATTTACTTTTAAGTTACAAATTCTCCATCTTTTTGAACTTCAAGTTTTTGGACTTTTAACATTTATGGAGGGTCTAAATCAATGAACTCCATCCCACCACCATCTAGGTGCTGCTACAGTGTAGAATCTGTTATTTGCTGGGTTTCATGTGATTTTTCTTTCTTCTTTTTTTCACATGTTGCCATATCAGGGTCAAATTCATTACAAGGGGATGGAATTCAACACTTAATAGGGATTATGTTTTTACCATAAAATTTTTCAAATAGTTCTCAAGTGAAATCTAAATTGTGTGTTACTATCTGTGAATATCCAGTGCAATGGACGTATTTTCCTTATAGTACCATTGGCCTAGTACATTGATGACAATGACCTGCTAATAATTTGGAGTCTACAGAAAAATAGTGTAGCTGTGATCTTATTTCAGGCCTGCAAGTCCTGAACTTGGAATATTTTTCTAGAGGAAAGAGACCTTGGAGCTATTTGTCTGTCTTTGTTTCTCTTTACCTCAGTTCTCTCATCTGTGAAATAGTAATAATACTTGCTGTGTGATTGGAAGGTCTGCCTCATTAATGTCAATGACTGCCAAATATTAGACTGGAAAAAAATGGTGCATGAATGTTGCAGTTTACTATGTTAGAAATTACATGTAGCTATCTAAATAGGATGCGATAGCTTCATATTCTGAAATAATTTTCTCTAAATAACCATAAGAACATAATTTTCAACTGGAGATGTGTATGATTTGGACAGTTAGAAATATTAGCATCTGAAACAAATGAAAGAATCATCTACAGACAAGTTTTTTTATTAGTAGTAATGAATAAATATATTTAAAAGACATTTCATGCATAATTGCTCCACAGACTCATTTCCTGGGCTT
>NW_020955738.1:120683-171117 GCF_003031625.1 Empidonax traillii | reverse complement strand
AAAAAAAAAAAAAAAAAAAAAAAAAAAAAAAAAAAAAAAAAAAAAAAAAAGCAAAGAAACAGATCTAATCTTGAAAGCGCAATATGTATTGCCATATGTCTTTAAATGTTGTATGAAACCTCTATAATTCACTGGAATAAGGGGATTCTAGAGATACTACAGGAAATTACACAATCCAGTGCAACTCTGGAAAGAACAGCAAGGTGCAAGGACAGTTTTTGATGCTCTATAACTTTTCCTTTTCACATCACCAGGGTGCAGATTGGGCCTCTGGAGAGACTTCCAGAGAAGACTGACAGACCGCTTGTTTGTAAGGTGTTCAGGATAGGGACTACTTTTTTCCCCCATGTAAATCCTACCAAATGATGCTCGGAAGAAATCCAGTATAATTACATGTTAATAGTAATAATTAGAGGCTAAAATTAGTTGAACGGACTAAGAAAACTTGTTTTACTGAACTTTGAACTCTTTTTAGCATTCTTAATATCTATAGATGTATGTATGCATGTGTATGTATGCACACATGCTAAGCTGAATACATTAAAAAATGTTTCTTTGGAATCTTAAAATTTCAGCTTAATTATGCAAAATCAGGAAACCAAATAAGAGTAAAATGACCCTTGCTGGACGCAGGAGACATGAGAAATGGACAAAATCTGATGACAGCAAAATAGAGAGATATGTAATATATGAAGTGAGTGGAGACTTGGATTTTTTTCCCTTTTGTATGGTACCATTGATGATGAAGGAGGGTAACAGAAGTAATACGGCACTTGGTAAAATAACCTTAATACCCAAGTTTATATGAAATTCTGCAAATGGCTGCATGGACGTTGCCAAATATAGTGACTCTATATACAGGGCAGCACTGAATAACATGGTGTATAACAGGGTGTTGGAAGGACAGCAAGAGGGAATAGGACATTTTGACAATTTTGCTTTTTATTGGATTGTTTGCTCATTTTCCTCATCACAGTAATCACAATTCATTAGTGACTGTATGATGTCTCTTGTGTAACATTTTGGGCATTAGATATATGCTAGTGTGTTTTGTAGTTAGGTTAATCACTTATATTTACTGGAATATAAAATTATGACTTTGTACTTAGTAAAAAACCCATCAGAAGGGCTTGTACAGTATTTTCTTTCAATTTACTATAACCAGATTTAACATGTAATGCAAAATGCTGTAGTTTTAACTTTTAGCACATAATCGTAATGACAGTAAACTGAGTTTGATATATTCAGTATTTTTCATCACCAATTATTTCCTTCAATATATTTAGTGAGAATACTTTTAAAGAGTTTGACCTGTGTGTTTCTGGATGATCCAGGGAAAACAATGAAGTTGTTAAAAATGTTATTGAAATGTACAACAATAATGATGAGCAGGACACATTTAATTATAATTTCAAAATTAGACACTGTAATTTAGACATGATGGATGCTTTCACAATGATACAAATCATGCTTAGGTGTTCAGTTTTGTTATTTTGACCTAGTACAATCTTCTCTACCTTGTTCACAAAACATAAGTGTATTTAGAATAAGAATTTTTCACTTATTTATGGCTTTTTTTATCAATGCTCAGGGTTGGTTCTTTGTCTCTCTTCCTTTTCCACATAATTTTTGCCTGATTGTAATCAGAAAATGGTCTAAATGGTCTTTTGTTTTCTGGAATAACTCAGCTAAACCCATTATTTTTTTGTCTTCTCTGTATATTTCTATTTTTTTTAGAGTTCAAGTTCAAATATTTCTGATTGTTTGAAATATAAAAGCATTCAGATGTTGTTTGAACATTCTACATTTGCCAAAAAATTACTGTCCCTTAAAGTAGCTATTAAGGAAGGTGAAATTACTGTTGTGAAGTCCCTTACATTTGTGATCAGCCCTCCTAGGTCCTAAGGAAGTGAGCAGCCAACGTCTTACAGGTTAGCCACTAACTAACTCCATTACATTTTTTTGTCATTTTAAAGCTAAAATGACAAAAAAACCCCGAAAATTTTGTAATGAGGTTAGCAGTTCTGAAAATAACTTTTGTTGACTTGTCATCTAAGAATGGCTCTTTGTTCATCTTAGTGGAATGTAAGTAGTAAATATTCTACCGGAGGTTGTTTTAATGTAGATAATTTATAATTTTGATCAAAGTATAATAAGTATTTTAGATTTATAATTAGTTTATAGTAATTTTCTTTGGTCTAGGTAATAAATGATTTCTCATTGTGAACTGAGTCTAAACCAAAATCTTTCTACTTTACATTATAATTTCATTTGCTATGGAGAAAAGGGGAAATATTTTTTGTAGCTTAGTGGACAGAAAGTCACCTGGGGTCTGGGCAGCCAGAGTTCATGAGCAATAAATTCTTTATACAGAGTGGAATCATGCCAGCAACAGAAAGTGAATCACCTCAGACAGAGAGAGATAGGAAACAACTCTAACATCTCTGGCCTGAATCAGGGGAGATATCTCTCCCTCACATCAGAAAATCTAATCTAGACCCAGTAACTTCCACCATTCAAGCATGGTGTATAAGTTCTCTGCCATTTTATTCCAATTTTCTTTCAGTTTTCAAGCTGTAGTAAAAATTGTTTTTCAGAAAATCCCTATTTAATCAGATTACTTGTGTTATCTTGATGCTGGATACTTCAAATTGCAGCTGTCTACAACAGAGTGCAAATATGACATTATAGCCCACAAATTAAGAATAAATGACATTATAGCCCACAAATCTAGCTAACACATATTACAAAAAATATTCCAGAGCAGAGGACTAAAAGAAGTATTTTAGATTGTGACTACTGATTCCAGACCAAAGAAACCAATTCCTCTATAAGAACCTTCTGATAGTTTCTCTTATTCTAGGGACTGACAATAAAAGGAATGGAAATAATCTATAATACACACATCCTTCTATAAATACCGACTTTGTTGTTTACATTCCAGCTCTAAAATGTTGTCTACATTTTAAAGCACTTGGGCAGTCTGTCCTCCTACATTATCTGCTGTTGTTTTTAGCTATAGCGTGCTCAGAAAATATTTCAAAAGTGTTACTCTATTTCTGGCTCAGCAAAATGGTAAAATCTTCCTATGATTGTAAATGATGGAGTTTTTTCCAGTCATTGCAAAAATTATTGCTGATACTTTGTGGTCCAAGCAGGAACACACTGTCCTACAAAGATTAACCAGTAATGATTCCTTCATTTATTCAGTGGCAGTAGTCCCAGGTTTAAATACGTATCACACTGTTGATCCTAGCAATTATCGTTCGAGCTAAATCTACACACAAAATCTCATTTATTCAGAGCTACATTAATGAGTCAATAAAGCTCTGATGAATCTGGCTCTGTGTTCCTATATATATTATCCTGAAATTTGAACTGCAACCAATTATTCAGAGAAGGTTGTTTTTTAAGTTGCTTTGTTTACAGTCTTTCATATGTTTCAAAGATTTCCAGTGCAGAAATGCAAGATTCCTTAGATTAGAGATTTAATAATACATAGTTTTATCATATTCAGTGAACTTCAGATGGCACATATCTTGCTTATGTTTATGTTAGTGTATGAGGTCCCACTGAGTGTCAAGGGTAAACAGATTATGTCCAGTCCTAATTTGTCCAGAAGAGGATTTATCCAATTTGTATGAGCATACAGCAGAAGCATGCACTCATATTTGGCATCCCATTATTATTATTTAGGTGGTACTATAAACCTGTGGGTATCTTCACCTGCCTCAGCTCTATGGATGTCTTTCTTTACATGAGTTTTTCTTTTTTATGGTTTTAAATATAGCGAGCATTTCTGCATTTCTGATGTTACAAAAGAAAAATTCCCTGCTTCAGTATCACTGATGTCACACATTTAGTAACCACCTATATGGCATGAATATCTTGAGACTTTATTTTAGCATAATACATGTTTGATTCTATTTATCTTACAATTTTTGGTGTGTTAAAGGATAATTTCCCCCTATAGCTGTTCTACTTAGTCATGAACAATATTTTATTTTCAAGAAAAGATGAGATTATTATTGATTCCATCAGCTTTGGGGATTTAAAGAAAAGGTAAAAATTGTGCAATAAAAATTTATGAAAGGCTGACAAAGATTTGTGAAGAAGCCATGGCAGTTAGCAGAGCTGAACTCCATAGGCTTACTTTTTATGAACACTATACTGCCACCACCATACTTTTTTTCTCTTCATGAATTTTTCTAAAGAGAGACAGACATAGTTGTGCATGGAACACGATGGTTAGTTGAATGTGAATTATTTACAGTTCTACAAAGTGGAGTTTAGTTGGAGCAATGTAGTTTTATTCCTACAGTTTTACATAATTATTTTTTTGCATAATTATTTTTATAGGGAATAAGAAAATATTTCCAATGTCAATTTTTTTTTCTAATAAATTAACATTGAATTCAAATATAGCCCAATATTTTCACACCATAACTGACTCGGAGTCAATTAGGGTGAATCTTCCTTGGCTGTAAAGTAGAATCTTCCCATACTGTGGTGTGGGGTCTGGCTGAGAAGTTCTAAATTGTGCAAAGTTGAGATCTGCCACTGTGAGGAACATTTTCAGTGAGGAACAGTTTCAGTGACTTTAAGAATTTGTTATTGTTATCTTGTTGCCTAAAAAGAGCACGGAGAAAAAGACTCCAGGCCAATTTAGTGTATAAGATCAGATAATGAGAGTAGGTCCTTAATTGAAGCCTCAGGCCAGGGAAACACGCATATTGCACACCTCCCAGACAGTGCTTCTATGATTTTATAATAAGGTCCATCCAATACCAGATCTGTCCATCCACTGGCTCTGCCCAGTTTTGCCCCCCAACACAGCTCTCTGGGAATTGGGTTTGGGGTCTTTGGGGCCCCTTCTTCCTCATCTTCATCTTCTTTGCAGCATGTACAGTTCTTGGAGCTCCTCCAAAGTTCTGGGCTTGAAGGTTGCTGTGTCTGTGTGATATCTTCTGGTCCTGGCTTTTCTACAGTTCTATCTTGAAAAGAAGACTAGACATGCTAACAGAAATTAGAAGGTTTGATATGGAATGGGATAATAGGGTTGGGTATATGTAAACATTATGCTGAGGGTAGGGGATATAATATACTTACATTAAAATCTATGTTTATCACACAACTACATCTAAAGTTAAAAGTTAAAAAAATCCAAAAAGCACTGAGGCATCATCTAGAATGACTGCATTCCCCATGTATTCTTGGCAATCCCGTGTTCTTAAAGCACTTGCTCTTCCCAGTGTAACATTATCCATTATCTCCCTAACAATGCCTCAGCTTTCAATGCCTAGTTTGTATAAGATAATAAGCTTTTGAGTTCAAAGACTGCATGGAAACTTTGTGATTTGTCAGCTGAGACATATGCATGGAATAGCACGAGCACCTTCAGAGCTGCTGTATAGTACTTTATTGTAGAATAAATAGTGGTGAAGAATATGAATTGCTTTTTTTTCTCCTCTGAATTTGACATACTGCAAAGCAAAAAGGACTTTTTCCTGTTTATCAAGTTCTTGTGAAGGGTACAACAAATCATTCTCATTTATAATAAAAATTAAAACTTTTCTTCTGATGTGCTGAGAATGCATCAATTGGAAGAAAAGCATTATGGGATGAAATCAAAATGGCTTTCAAAAACTGAAATTTAAAAAATGAAATCAGTGTACATTTTCAGAGTTTTTAAATGAAAATCAACACTTGTTTTTCTGGTATACCTGGCTTTCAGATTAGCTCATAGGAATCCACATTTATTGATGGGGAAAAAAGGCTTAGGAAAAGTAATAAAAAAGTAAAATATGGTGGCGGTGTTTTGTTTTGGTTTTTTTTTTTTTTTTTTTTTTTTTTTTTTTTTTTTTTTTTCTTTTTTTTTTTAATGCTGCTCATTAACAGCTCTCAGAGGGAGGAGGAAAAGAGACTGGGGGGTCTTTACCATCGTCACACATGCACCCCCTATGCCCAGCCCCTGTTAAATGTGCCCAGGTTTCTTTGTACAGCTGCCTAATGACTGTGAAAGCCTTCCTCCTTCAGTCTCTGGCTGTGCTCACCCTTGCTGAGCTAAGAGACACAAAGGGATAAATGTCTTGATATCTATCCCTTGTAGTGACACTTCCAGTGCAGAACTAGTGCCTTCCTTCCCACTAGAAGGCTGTGGGACACTTAAGGCACCTTAGCTTGGCTTCTTACCAACAGCATAATTGGAGCATTCTAATGTTTTCTTGCTCAAGTTTTAAAAGCAGATCACAGTGACAAATTACCAATCTTTAATGGTTGGTAAAGAACTGCCCATTAATCTGCAATTAAGAAAAAAAAATTAAAAGGGTAAGATTTTGTGGGTATTTTTGATTATGCAGCACCCATGACATAAACTGTGCACTGGGAAGTTACTTTATACTTGTTCTTATAATGAATACAACATTTTTTCTTCAACCGCTTCAATTTGTGATGCTTGCAGTTTGCCTTAATTTTCATGTTTATTTTTTTCTCAAAAAAAAATTTTCTGTTCTCTTGTTCACCTGCTAGAAGGTAGAGCCATGACTGTATCTACAACTCTTGGAGTGTTTTTTTGGCATCCATTGTAAATATTAACAGGAAAACTGTCCTGCAGGTTCAGTATTTTGTCATCTTAAGTTCATGCGAGCTATTCCTGAATTCCATATTAAGACAGAGCTGAAAGAATGATGCATAAAAAGTTTCTTTAATATGAGACTGAGAGGTGGATATTACTTAAAAAATGAAACCTCAGACGTATAAATCAAAAGCAGATCAGTAACTTCACAAAATTAATTAAAGCAATGACAGAATACAACTTGGTATTGCAATAAAATCAAAAGTGTGATTATCTTTCTGTGTTACATGCACTTTACTCAGCATAATTCTCATGTATGCAAGTACAGCTTCACAGGATGTGTTCCCCATAAAAATACATGATTAGTTTGACCTTGGCCAGCTGCTCTGTACCCACCCAGCCACTCTCTTCTCCTTGTAAACAGAACATGGGGAGAAAATAGGATGAAAAAACTCATGCGTTGAGATGAGGACAGGGAAATCATCAAATGCCATCAGAGGCAAGACTGACTGAGGAAAAATTACTATAATTTATTGCTAGTTAAAATAGAGTTGGATAGTGAGAAACACAGACAGAAACTAAACTACCTTCCCCACAAGCCTCCACCCTTTTTTCCCAGCCTCAGCTTTACTCTTTCCATCTTGACTTGAGTTCATCTCCCCCACCCACCAAGCTGTGCAGAGAGATGGGGAATGGTGGAAGGAGTCAGTCCACAGCACTTCTCTTCCATTCCTTCCTCCTCACACTTTCACTTTTCCCTTCCTCCACTGTGGGCCCTTCCCATGGGCTGCCACTCCCATCAGGAGAACGTGCTCCAGCATAAGCTGTCCAGAGGCTGCTGTTCCTTTAGGCAATATCCGGCTACTCTTTAGTGCGGTCTCCTGGGCCGCAGTGGGGACATCTGGACATCTGCTCTGGCATGCTCTTCTCCACTGGCTCCTGGGAAACACTTGCTCTGCTGTGGTCTCTTCCATGGGCTGCAGGAGAAACTCTGATTCTAGCACTGGGAGCAGCTCCTCCCCCTTCTCCTCTGACCTGGGTGTGCACAGAGCTGTTTCTCACACTTACTAGTTTTTAACGTGTCCCTCTTTCCTGGACAGAGTTTTGCCCCTTCTTAAATACATTTTCCCAGAGGTACCACACCTGTGGCTGCAGGGACCTGTCCTACATCAGGGCCAGTGTCTGGAACAGCTGGAATCAGCTGTGCCTGGCATGGGGCAGCCCCAGCAGCTTCTCACAGCAGCCACCTCTGCAGCCCCCACAGCCAGCGCTGGGGCACCTCACTGATAAAACCTCCCTTCCATAAGGGCAGCATCCTGCTTTTTCTGGGCCTCGATGATTCAAATCTCCCTCAAGGAAGGGACAAGCAGGTACAGTCTGTGCTACCTGATTTGCACCAACTATATTATTTTAATGTGAATTTCATCTGGAAGAACACACTGAAATTAACATTTGATGTCTTATTCTTTGATATCTGGCATTTTTCACAGGCAGACTATAATAAGGAAGTCAGTTATTGCTATTAGACATATTTTAGAAGAATTCTTTTTTTGATGCATATCTCCACTCAGATTATTAAATTTAAATCACTGCTGCTATCAGTTTGAATACTAATGATACATTCTGCCAGATGGAAGCCTTTAATAAATTTCACTTTTCTCTAACAGTCAGCTGTAAATCTTAAATAAGAGAATTTTTGGGTTATGCCATCTTTAATGCCGTCTGTCCACACTGATTTCAATGTCATCAGTACCTGGGAGGCAGGCACTCTTTAATTAAATGTCATCCTTACCCGTTTATTGAGATGCAAGGCAGTATCACAGTCAAGGTTTTTCTTTGGTGGTTTCTGAACTACCAGCTACTTTTCTGCTATACTTGTGTTGTGTACCTGAGACGGTTCTTCAATATATTCCTTATATTCAGACTTCTGAGCTCTTTTCCATTGCTCTGTGTGAAGCACTAAGTATTGGGGCTGGTGACAGAGGAGGGGGAAAGGGGCAGGGAGCTGCCCACTTACCGAGTAGAAAGATTTTCTCCAGAAATAGTAAAAATATTTCTTGCTGATCTCAAGTGATTAGTGCATTTTGGAGGGCACTGGCACCCTTCACAGCATGGGGCAGCTGTTACAACCCAGAACCTCAGGTGCAGGATGAATGAAACTTAATAAACAAGTAGGTCTCTTTTATCAGCGCGTTTGATGGCCTCTTTTCATCACCTAGTGATATTTTCCTACAGAGTCATCTGCTATATTCACTTTTAGACTTCTGAATTTTTACATGGGGGCTATACAGTAGCTAAATCTATGCTGTTGTGGGGAAATGCTTAACCTTTTCTCTGCTGCATTCTACCTAGCTTGGAATGGCTTCTTCAGGGGAAAAAAAAATGTCTATCAGTCTGTAAAAAGTATAGGAAAAGGTAAGCTGGAACTCCTGGCTGTAGCGGGGAGGGGAGAATAAACACTAGCTAACAGAAGAGAAAATGAAATCACAGCATTCAAACTTTCTGTACCTTTGGGGAAAGAGAGAACTAAAATACTTACGTGAGTCAATAGCTGTTCCCAGTAGAATCCTTGGAAAATCCTACAGGGAGAGAAAATTGTTCAGTTATTATTTTCTTACCAGTCTGTTTCATTTATTGATTAGTTTTGTCATTAAACCTTAGAGCCACCCAGCTAAATCTGTTTCATCCATGCACCAGACTCTCAAAATAATTCCATTATCTAAATGCTTATCTGAAGTGCCAATTACAAGAAAGTAATTAATAATATCGTAATGTAGAGAACAGGTTTTATTGTGCTTTGTGGTGGTGCTTTGTTCCTTGGTTTTCTGTTTTGTTCTCTTTCTGCTTCAAAGTGGGTAAAAAAATGCCCGTTGAAACATCTCCATCATGGAACAAAAGATGTCAATTATAGAAAAGTACGTGCACCAACAAAACATTTCAAATCGTTTTAAGAAATTTTCTGACATAGTAATGGTAATTAGTATATTTCAGTTTCAACAACTGTAATTAAACCTGACCTTTAAGTTAATTATGTCTTGACATTTATGATTTTAAACTAGCTTTCCCTGTGGTGGTGATGTGTTATATACAGATGCTAATAAGTAGTTTCTGTAGTGTGAGCAAGCAGATTTCAGATGTGCCTACACTGCAGTTCAGAAAACAGCATCGTGCACATACCTTCAATGCATTTGTACTTTTTTATTTAATGCTGTTCCTAGATTTTGTAATGGTACCCTGACATTGCTTCTTATACAACAAAAATCACTGACACAATTTTGAAAGGAGCTTAATGAGCAGTAGTACATGCTGTTATTGTTTCCATTTGCTATTTACGTAAAACCATTAAGTCACCATGGAGATTAGAGGAAAATAAGTCCATCTCTTATAAAGGCTGCAGCGTAGCAAAGACACAACTAGTCAACCATGGGAGTTGGAAACTAAGCATGTATGACAGAATAAAAGTTGAGAACTGTTCTTGCTCACATGGAACATTAAGTCTAGCTAGGTTCAAGGTTAAACTAAAAGGCGAGATTAGATAATGCTAGAAGAAACAGTGATAGGACATGTGAGGAGAGCAATAAATGACGTAAGGACAGGCATTTCTGAACATAAGAGGATTTTGCAAAAAGGCATAGCCAAGGTGTTTTTATGAAGATAGTAACAGTGACACTGAAAAGCTATATTTATGACAATAAAACCCACATGGGTCTATCACAGATAGATCTGTCTTGAGTAAAAAAAAAGATCAGTAGACTTCAGGAAAGATCTTGGCCTTTTTGAAAGTTCAAGGAGACCTTGTTGTTTATTTGGAAGGGGTGGGAACTTTGTCTCCAAAGATGTGTTTCATGTGTGATCAATACTAGATTTCACAGACCTTGGGCTAATACTGGGTCTGCAGAGTTGAACTCTCAGTTTGATAAAAAAAAAACCTAGCTGCCCTCCTTTAAGTTTAAAAGCACAGTAATTTATGTAGTTTCCTTTCTGATCCATACATTCATCAGCTTTTTATATGTCATATATTGAGAAATTTCTACTGCCTGCTTTCAGGCTGCATAATCTCAAATCCATATGGAAGTATTCGTGTATTATAATTACATATATATGTGTTTCAAGTGGAATCAAGAAAAAATTCAAAATGACTTGTGTTTATACGGAAAGATAAGTAGGATAAATAATACACCCCTACCATTTTCTAATTTTGGTGGTTCTAAGCTTTCAAAAGATATCTTTTTATGAGTCTGATTACTACAGGCTACCCAAAAACATTTCCCTGAATTCAACAACCAGTACAGTGCATATGGGAAAATCAGAAATCACCCTATTACCCATTTATTTTCTTTCCTATGTGGACAGTTTCTCAAAAAGTTTTCTTACACTGTTTGCTTATTTGGATAAGTCATAGTTTATTTTCTGTTTCGTTTCTTCACAAAATTTTGACATGTTTCTGTGGTGGGTCACTTATGATGAGGAAAGGGTCAACAGAAAGTTTTACAAACTGAAAGGCCTAGTCTTGCTTAGGATATCTGGACCCTGGCTGCCTGACCTGTTCATTGACTGTGCTTTCTAATTGGGCTGTCATTGCTATCTAACCAGCAGTGTAATGTTGCTAACTGCTAGTTTAGCCAGAACATGAAAATCAATCTGCCAGTAAAGGGCATAGCAAGCACCATGCCTGTAGAGTATTGTGTGTTTGGCCTTGGCATTCAAAAGAAGCTTTTTTATTTCTGCTACTCTGATGGAATACTGTAGATTTATTTCCAAACTAAGTGAATCACAGATTCTGATACTGTCTTTTACATGTCTTTTTACATTGCATTAAAAAATGTTTTTTGAGACAAACTGCAGAACACATATGTTTAAGAGTATGTGACAAAAGAATGCCATATTCCTTGAGGTGCAAAGTTGTGCTGTGCATCCTGATGTCTTTCACTGTAATTACGGCAGTTTTTCCCTTCTGGAATAAAGCTTTAGAGAGTGTGGAATCTACTAGAACTAATAGAATACATGAAAAAAGCAAGTGACATCGTGGAAAAAAGTAGAGAAGCAACAGCTCATTTTTTCCTGCATAAGTTTCCTCCTAGCTATGCTGTTTTTTGGCATTTTAGAAAAATAAAACAATTGATCTGATCTGAAAACTGCATGAAAAGCAAGAATGCTTTCATCAAAGTGAAAATGAAAAAAAAAAAAAAAGCCCTTGACTCTCCTATACTTAGGTTTGTCAGATCCAAAGGAAATGAGGCAAATGTACTTGGATTGGAACTTGATTATAGAAATGACTTGGAACTTAGCCTGGAAATGGTGCTAAGCCACCCATCCGTATTGTTCTGTTTATCTTACTGCTTTCTTTTCTTTTGCATCCTAAGCCCTATGAAAAGGTGAAAGGTGTTTACTCTTTTTTTTTTCTTTTCCCTTTCTGTTCTTCAGGTAGTAAATAACAGAAGCTAGTTAACAATAATTTTATTGCAATGTTTGTCCCATTCTTTTCAAGACCTGAATTATCTCTAATATACTGATATCAGTTCAAGAAGTAAAAAATACAGAAATATTTCTAATTTTTTTCACCAGGAATATAATGTAAAATATTAAAAATATCTCAAGAGGTAGCGTTTGGGTTTTTGCACAGAGGGTACTCAATCATATGCTTAGTGTGCTGTGTACAGTATACCTCTTTTGAAAATGATCCAAAGGCCACTAAGTCAGTGAAGCTCCAATGGCTTTTTAATTGGTTTTAAATCTTTCCCCTAAACAGCTGGGAAAGAAGCAACTGAGAGAGAATATGACCAAGGTCATTAGACTAGAAGGTTATAAATTGTGGATAACCAAGGAAGAGCTGTTTTCTTTAAAAAAAAATAAACACCAGGGAGTATCATGTAAGACTAATAGGTGGCAGTACAAGGCAAGGGAAAGGAGACATTTCTTTGTGAAGCATCTAGGTAAGATGTGGGACTCCATTGCAATGGGAAATAAGAGGTGCCAGATGTTTACAGAAGTGCCAAAAGTGATTGAACATATCCTTGTAAGGGGGCTGAGCCCACTGTTAACCACAGCCAGTAACAGGTTGCCTGACAAGGTAGACCTTTGGCATGACTCACTAGATCTGCTTGTAAGTTCCTAAGGAGCTGTATGAGCATCACAACTAGCGAGTCTGTTTTTGTATAGGTGTTTGAGACACATTCGATTTTGGCAAATGAAAGGTATGAGCTCTAACTGATGTTCTTCCCTGAGATTTGAACTGTAAATAGTGTGCTTATCTATTGTTTTATAATATCTCAAAAGTATTGAGCATGTTCTGCAGCTTTTTTTCTCAGGAAAGTAATATCTTCAACACACCTATTTTCATGAATCATGGTAGGTATTTATTATCTCTGAGCTTACTCCCATTTTGGGGGAATGTAAATATAGTAAAACTTGGACAGAGGAATCTGAATTTTTTTGAGTAAAAATATACATGGAGATATACATAACCTTGATCATATAAACCTTGTTTAGTTTAGAAAGGAAGCTGAAAACAAGATGTCTGTTTCTCTGTAACAAGTACATAGGACAAGATGCAGTTTAATATTATTGTAAGCACTGTACACTCACACTATTACAAACCAAACAATTAGACAAGGTCCACACCCTACAAATCTCACCATCTAATTAGGATGGTTTCAGTACAAACAATTAGAAGCCTGACAGGAGGAGCAAGAAGGGTCACCAGAGTTTTATAAATTTGAAAAAAAATAGCTGGTATGAAGTATGCTAAAATGACAAATGATGTGAAATTTCCTTCCAGCAGTGCACTGTGAGGAGGATTATCTGCTGATAAGAACTAGGCAGCTGGGATTTTCATTATTCTTAGCACTTCTTTATGATGAGATATTGCTCTGAATACTGTGCCCTATATTCGAGGTTCATCTGTCTTTCATAGGAAAATTCCTGTGAAATCTTGGGTTCAATCTGTTGTACAAAGAGGGCATCTTTTCCTTCATGTGTATCAGGCTTACCAGGCATTTACACACAATTGTAGGGTGACACATGGTCCTCCAGACATGGAGGAAGTGCACAGCTGCCATTAAGAGTGTGGATCTATACCAAGGAGGAGGGGGAACTTTTTCCAAGAACACTGATGCAATGTAAGAGGAGAACATGTGGAACCTATTTCAGAAATTTCAGAAATAGTAGAGCAGATTTCAAATATACATATAATGTATGCTCTGTAGTTTGACACATTAACAGTGGTTTGACATCACTAAAATTCTTGCGAGTGACCAAAAGCAATAAAGAATTGCACCACAAATACTTAGGCATACTAAAGACATTTATCTGAACTCAAGTTTTATAGCAAGTTTCCTTCTGAGGGAGAAAAAAAAGGATATTAATACTTCAGCTAAGTCTGTATTAGACTAATACCAATTTGTCATTTTATCTTTATTTGATGATTTATTTATGAGGATGATTTCAAGACCTATACTATTTCCTGAGCACTTACCATTTTAAATACCTCTATACCTCATGCTGTTAAGCCTTTGAACATACACACAATATATTTCTCTTACATCTAGATTTCTTACGTTATAGCAGAAAGCAAACATTTTTAATTTATCAAAGAATGTCTTTCATTTCTTGCTTGCATTTTGTTTCCTTTATAAATAATTTTTACGTACAGTTTTAGAAATATAAACAAATCCTCCATGACATTCTTTCTGATCATTAGTGTTACAGTCTCTCAGATCAAAAGTTTTGCTGAGTTTCTTTGTGAACATGAAAAGTCCTTATCCACACACTCGAGAAACTTGATTAGAAATCTTTTCCTTCTGTTGTTTCTAGTCTCAATAAATCTGAAAGATAAGTATGATGAGTAATACAGGTCTATTCAGATATCCCTTAAATTTAGTGGACATTATTCCATTTAAAAGAGGTTGAACCACGCTATATATGACTGGAAACAAAAGTCAATGGATTTTTCGTAAAATTCTTAAAAATCAAATGTTTATTTTGATATTAAAAATGTTGTTCATGCCACATAAAATTATTTTTTCTGCCAAATGCAATACATTATTGTATTGATTATTGATAATAAAATAAGTGGTGTTCTTCAGGAAACTGACTCATTATTCTCACATTTCCAAGATTAGAAACAGAACAAAACTTATTGCAATGAAAGCAAATAACTGCAAAAGAGATCTACATTAATAGGTAGATAATGAATAAATATGATTTTATGGAAAGTGTGGGAAGAATGAGAATGCCTGTTCTTTCTTTTCCTCCTACGTTTTGTGCCTTCAGAATGAACTGTCCCCCAACTTCACAGCATAGGGAGCATTGTGAAATTACTGTCATGTCCTTATTATCTCTGCAATTTTCTTAAAGCCAATTCAAAAATTCCCTTCATTTCCTCCTGCTTGTATTCCCACTGTCCCTGGCCTGTCATACCTCAAAATTTCATGCTCCTCCCATCTATCAGTATTTCAGAGAATTCGCTGTATAAGTCTTTCACCCTGTGATTCAGTGAGTATGTCACAATTTTTTGGGGATTCATTCCCAAGGATGTAGAAAAAATTGATTCCTGGAACCTACCTTTAGGTTGATTCTTCTTGCTTTAATGTGACAGTCATCACAATCACACAGGTTAAAACATGAACTTAATTCATGTTTGGGGCAGGGCAAAAGCTCAGTGAAAGACTTTTTGAAGTCAGCAGTACGGAGTATCTCCATTCTGTTCCTCTACTGCAGATGTGAATTATGTGTCTAGCATTTATAAGTGTCTTCCAGAGGCCAATTTATACCAAGCCTGAGAAAGGTATTTCCAGAGGGTGCTTTATCCTTTATGGTAGATTTTATGATGGGTGTCTATCTTTCACTGTTGATGGTGGAGAGATCTTTGATTGGACATCTGTACTATTGAATCATATGAATTCTGCTTGAAATTTATAGTATATTGCAGATGAGGCTGAGTCCCTTTAGCCTTTGGAATCCAGTGATTCCTAATACTGTTAAACACAGAGGGATAATTTTTCAAAGACACTTAGATGCTTCGAGGTACCTAATAGGATTTTCATGATCAGACTAAAGCAGACTGGACATCTAACTTCAGTAGATTTACCTGAGGTAGGTGATTATTTCTGTTTGCTTATATGTGCGAGGTTTTTTTTTTCTTTTTCAGAATCTCTCTCAGCACTTTTTATGATCTTGACCACAACTGTTATTTCATTTCCAAGGAATGTGCCCTATTTGTATCTATTTTACTAGACTTATAGTCAGGTAAAATATGTTAAATCTCCATCTTTACATTATGAGCAAAAGACTTTTCATTAAGCTCTTGTACAGGGTCATCAATTTTGCAGTGTAGTCTGGTGGACTGTCATGTGGAGTCATCACTTTTCCAGAGAACTACTGGTACTTTTACACTTCATCTACTATACTGTGATTTTTTTTTTCAGTTGAGTCAACTGAAAATATATATGTATGAAAAATGCCATGCTCTTTGAATCAGGAGAATAATTTTCCATGTAGTGTAGCGTAGTGCGTTAAATATGGTGGACTTCAACATACTATTCCTTATAGGACTGGTGGTATGAAGGAATACCATTTATTGTTTGTTGTTATTCCTATGACAATAAGAATCCATTCAGGAACACTTTCTGAATGAAACTTCTGGTGGTGCTAATAATGACCATACAGACAGGACACATCTAGTCTAACTCCTCATTTACCTTAAATAGATTTTTTAACCATATCAGCAGTTGTTTCAAATAATGACTACTTGATTTATTCCCCATGTTCCAGTTTTCACTTTGCTCTCATTCTGCCAGTCTGGAGTGAGAAGAATTTTCTACTTGTCTTAACTTTCTTTGGACAATAGATTTTATTTTTATAAAATGTTATTTTTAAATGGGTATGTTTTTAAAGGACTGTCTGTGAATAAAATACATATTCTTGATAGAATTTGAAACAATTTCTGTCAAATCCTAGGTAGACATACCTGTGTTCTGCAAGTTACTACACATTTAAAATCTCAGTTCCTTTTCTGTGTCCTTTTATCTACCTTATTGTTTACAACTTGTAAGGAATAAGTGAATCATAGTCAATTAAGTAATGGCCACATGTATCAAAAAATAAAAACTGCTTAGATTGTTTTCTGTTGAAAGTCACTGTAAGTGCAGTGTGCTATTCCTTAGCACAACCTTCAGAACCTGCCTCCCTTCATTCTGCTGCTGTAACACAGATCGAATGGTTACTTGTCCCTGCACTCTGGGCTTCTCACGCCCACGTCAGTCAGAGGTTTTGCAGCAGTGAGAGTTACAGCCTGTGGAACTGCCTGGAAAAATGGTTGAATGCCAGGGCAAGATGCTTGCTGATGAAAAAAATTCCATGAAGATATGATGATCCTGTAATTGCACACTCAGTTTGCTGCTAGGAAATTATCTGCTCTGGTAGGATCACCCAGGAACTGTGTACATTGAATACACACTATTAAAGGCTGTGTCTGACTCCATTACCACATGACAGAGAGACCTAAATCAGTTCTAAAGACATTTTCAAGCAACTGCTGCCACAAAAAATATAATATTGGCACAGCTTTTCAATTGTGTAAAGAATATGCAGCATTATTTTAAACTTCCATCTTCCAATTGCACTTTATAGACAAAATGCTAACTTGAGTAATTTTTAAAGCTAATTATGTAACAGGGATTCATAAAATAGCTCTGAAATACTTAAAATGAATCTTAAAAAACTGGAAATCCTGACATGACAGCTGAAGTAATAATACCTATGGTTAAGTTTTGTTAGACTTTCCTCTGTCATATAAACTCAAAAATACCTGTCTTATTTTTTAAATATCTTATTTTCATGATCTAGGAATAACATTTATTACATACTCTTAACATCCAGTAGCTAGGTACTAAAACCACGTGCCCTTGAGTACATATTTTGTATGTATGATATAATGGAACGATTTCCTACTGAGTTAAGCAGCATTTATTTTTCTTTATCTTACCTGCTGGACCACAGGCTATCTGAATGCTGCTGTGGCAAATTAAGCCTGACCTTTTCTAATGGGAATTCAAAATCAGTAGGAAACTATGAAAAATAATCTGTACTGGTGCTTTTCCTATAGACTTGAAGTTTCGTGCCCTTCAGCATATCTCTAAGGATATTTTCCACCACAGTATACCAGTGTGGCTAAGGAGGATTTGGGGACAGTCCAGGTTCTTTCACTATTATGTTCTGTCGTAATGTCAGATACTGGCACCTTTCTGCAATTGATTTTATTTCTCCATGCAGTGAGATCTACCTGTAATCTTTCCCTAATGTGTGTAGGACTTCTACAGATACCCATTAACATTCATGCTGTGTTAAAAATAATTAGTCTTCTTTATAATGGATGTTGTTGAGAGCAGCATTCACTAACAAGTCCTATATATGGCTTATTTAATTATATATGAGTGAAAGAGTTACAGACTCTAATTTGAAAGTCAGTCACAGAGATAGCATGAACTTTACATCTGTGATGAAACACTAGAATTCAAGACCTAGTTGTGAAGTAAACATTTACTTCCTTTATCTGTTGTCATGGAAAATTATTTCTTTGAAATGTAGCGATCAGATTCTGATAGCCTGTGTATTGGCAATGCTAAGAGAAAAATTGCAGCTACATACTGGAAGCTGCTGTTCTATGTACTTTTCCAAAATTAAAAGCTTCTACAAAGATGTTTAGAATACACTGGTCTTCAGAAATGCTAAGTGAAGGCTGTTATATAGTTGAACTGTTCCATATGTATTTCATACGAATAGATTGACACCTGAAAATTGTAAACTGGGTGCTCGATTACCAGGCTGGTTTCCTCACAATAAAATGTTTGACTGAGTGTCAGTTCAGGAGCCTAATGTCTGGATTATACAATTCAATAAGGCCTAATCACCCTAGAGGTATATCCAGATAAGATGACATTGTCTCAATCTGAGGATAACTGTCACATAATGACCATACTCAGGTATAATGACTCTGACTTTGGTTTTAGTTGATAAAGTGAATTGTCAATCATTGGAGTAGTTGTGATAGGCACAATTCTTTTAATCAGTCTGAAAATGGACTTGGCCTTTTCTTTCTGGTGTGTCTGCATGTAGAATTTAATAACAATTCATCATTAATTTCGTAGCTTGAATTTGACAATGGACTTGCTTTGTTCTCATTGGAACACTTCAGAGACTTGGCTCAGTGCAAGCAGGAGCAAGTCCAAACTCTTCTGATGCAGAAATAGCAGTGCTACAGCTACTGCAGGCAGATTAAGATGAGAAGAGAAAAACGTGAAAAATCCAGTTAATTGATGTTTTCCAAACATGATCAGTGAAATCATGCACTCTGTTGAAGGCAAGAGTAGCTTAAGCATTAACTTCAGAGAAGAAGACAGTTTATTCAGTGCCAAAAACATCAGTTCATGTGGAAGGTAAAGAAAAAAAAATTGTTACATGTTTTTTCTGAGAACAAAACCATGTTTTTTCTTATGGTGGTATCTGGAAAGACCAAACAAGAATTTGGTCTAAAATTTTTTTGTATATATAGAAAGTAAGGAACGAACCTAGACTTAGGGAACTTTACCTTCCTGATAAGATCTATAAACGGATGTATTACACTTGGGGACCTCAGTTACAGAAAGATTAAATTACTCAAAAGATGTCTGCCAGAGCCAGGAATGAACACAAATCTTCTGAGTTTCAGTCCAGTGTTTCAACTGCAAGACAGTTCTTCATCTCTGCTTCCTTTGTGAGTATAAGTGTGATTTTCAGCATAATGAAGTATTTGTAACAGGTTTCAACAATACCAGGACAGTCGATTCAGTTAGAGTTCATGATGGAACATAGATGTATAAACCTGCCAATAGAAAGAAAGCATGGGGGCACAAAAGCATTCTTGCTAATGTCTTATGAAAGAACTTAGCTCAAAGAAATTCTCATGCTTCTGTATCAGGATCAAATTACCCTACTTACATGAACAAAAAGTATGATATGACTTCAGTTTGAAACAGGATTCGGACAAAATGATGTAGGTAAAGATTTACCTAGCTTCCCACATTATTTTGAGGGAATGAATGTATTCTGGCATTTTCCTTTTGTTTCAACTTATTGCTCATGCTTGTGATATAGCCCCTTTTTCTTTGTTGTGCATATTTGTGTTGCATCAGTAAATTAGAAAATACTGTAAATTATATAGTCCTTTGTCAGATCATTATTTGACTTATTTCTGTGGAAAAGTGTTGAAAAAAATGGCACAATTTTAAAAAAAATAATTTAAACTTAGAAGGTGACTTTTTTCTGCAGAAACTATAAACCATTATGTAATTCTGTGTTACGTTCTGAGAAACTTTGGGGCTTATTCATTCTAATGCGTGATTTACTTCAATTTTGTGATTCAGAGTAATGTTCAATGATTATTTTCATGGAAACCAATTCAAAAGGGCCATTCAGAGACAGTGACATTTCTATCCTTGTAAAATTAAAGAATGGAGATAAACACTGTTTCTAGGGAAATATTATCTTTTCTATTGTATAATGTACTGTAATTAAAAAACTTAAATACTTGCAACTACATATTCCTCAATGAATGAATTAACTGTGAAACAAAGTCCAAGTTTTTTTTTTCACTGAAAAAACCCTTATCGACAAGACTGAGCTGTAATTCTGCAAACTTTTCTCTGCTTGAGTAATCCAATGAAGCTCAATGGGGTTACACAAATGCATAATCACATAATTGAAAACAGAGTTTTAAGTATAGTTGAGCATTTAGTACACAAAGAAAACAGACTGTCAGATAAAATAAGAAAGTAAACCCCTTGTTTCAAATCCACAGTGGAGTTTTCAGAAAGGCAAAGTTGGAGAATTTCTGTTGTTATCTCTATGCCTTTCACAAGATGTGTACCTGTCACTGTCCTCCAGACAGAAAATATAAGCGAGATCCACAAAATTATATAAGGATATAGAGCTGCATTTTTTCACTCATGCTTTAGCCAACTTCAGTGTTTAAGATTTGGAAAACAGAGTCCACTTAACAGATTATGGTACTGCCAAGGCAAATAACTTCGTATACTTTTTGACAATGTAACTTGAATCTATGTTAGGTAGTAAGATTATTGTAACAGTAATGATTTGGGACTATAAGTGATGAAATATTTATAGGCAGAGATGGTATCTTTTTTAAAAAAAGAATCTCATATAATTGGAAAGATGCAAAAACTTTCTGACAAGATCATAGAATCAGATTTTGTAATTTAAACCTGAAGAAGAGTTAGTGTGTTCAGGGCTGCTTGAAAAGATTGGAAGACTAACCTTTTCGTGCAGCCTGTTTTAACTTGGATCTGTGATATCATCTCAGGAATCAGTAAGGTGTGACTCCTACCTATTCAATCCTCTGTTTGCATCCATTGCTAGCATGGATATTAACTACAGGGCAGTATTTCTTAGTTTTAGAAAGAGAACAGAAAGAGACTTCCAATTGATTTCACGTTTGTAGATGTGATTGCTCTGGATAAACAGCTTTCAGTAAATGCTGCCCTAGACTAGCTGGCAAAGATAGGAGTGAAGAGCTCTGTAAACCTATAGGATTCCTTTAGTTTTAGTGCCCTTGCTTCTATTGGCTTCTGAAATGGCTTTTCCTAATTGTGTTGTAATTTCTCTTTTTGTGTTATATATTATTATTATATATTATATATGTATTAGTAGTAATATATACTACTAAGTACAAAATGAATGATTGAGACTTCTTTTCTAAGGAAGACAGTGTTGAGCTTTGTGGGTCTTAGTATAGGAAGATTTTATTTTCCTTTCCATGAAATTTTAATAAATCAATGAGCAGATAAAAGTAATGGGATTTACTTATAACTTGAAGATTTCTGTCTGACAGTTCCATGCTTGAATAAATGTTAATGATTTTTATTTGATTAATGCTTGAAGAGGACTCCTAATTTGCATCAAGGAAGGAAGAATGTATACATACCAGTGATCTGATGGAGGCAGGTAAATGCTAATTGTTTGCCTGTGCTGTCCCTAGAAATTAATGCTTTTAAAAAAATTACTCTGGTCATCCAACTAATTAATAAAAAAATAAATTAAGTTTGGGAAAACTAACATACTCACTGATAAATTGTCAAGCAAGGTCTATCCAGTTTCTCCCAGGGTCATTGTGAATTTAACAGTTAACTTCTCTATGTTTTCACTATAGCTGGGGAGAAAAATAATTGATTAAAAAAGAAGAATCGAAAATTCTCATTAAAATGAAAATATTTCATAGAGAAAAAAGGCTATTTTGTATGTGTTGGTTCTGTATGTAGTTCTGTTGTCCATGTGCTCTAATTCTTTAAGCTCATATTTTTATTGGCATTGTTTAAACCTGTGGTAAAGCAGTAACTCTGAGTGCTAAGAATATACAGCAGAAAATAATAATAAAGGCTATTCAAAGTTATATTGAATCAGTATTTATTCTAAATAGTCTCCCCTGAACTTTAAAGAAAAATGTTTTAAGTGGTAGAGAACAGGCTAAGGTATATATTCTTTTCAGTCTTTCTGGCAAGGTGTTGACAGCCTCCCATTACCTAAAGGGGTCCTACAAGAAAGCTGGAGAGGGACTTTTTACACCGACATAGGACAGGAGGTGATGGGTTTAAACTGAACGAAGGCATGTTTGGATTAGTTACAAAGAAAAGATTCTTCACTGTGAGAGCGGTGAGGCACTGGAACAGGTTGACCAGACAAGCTGTGGGTGCCCCGTCCCTTGAATTGTTCAAGGTCAGGTTGGATGAGGCTTTGAAAAACCTGGTCTAGTGGAAGGTGTTCCTGCTCATGGCAAGCGGGTTGTAACTACATAACCTATAAGATCCTGTTCAACCCAAACCATTCTATGATTCTTCACAGGTACAAAATAACCGGGAAGAACAATTTTTTTTAATGTAAAGGATAATGACATCAATACCCACCAAGACATTCAATAGCTCACAAATTACTGACTCTAGAATATAAACTGCATTACTCTTGCAACTGTATTAAATTCTTTAATGAAACCAGCCACTTTAGCAGCAGAAAATATAAAATCAAGTAAATGATGACTGAAATGTCTGCTAGCTTTTTCTTTAAACTGTGATTTCAATTTTAATTTTTTAAGACTTATTATATGGAAGATTAAAGCACATTTTTCAGTGTATCATTTAAATCAGTCATGAATAAGTTGATACCAGTGGGCAATGTGTTTGAATATTTCATCACAAAGTGATGGAGCATCTTATCTTGCTTGTTAGAGTGCTTTTACTCACCAGTCCATTCTGCTCTCTTATTTGATGTGACCTGAATAAAGAATGACCAAAAAGTTCAGCAAGGACAGAATAAAAAAGCTGTATCAATAGAGGAAAAAAAACCAGTCAAGTCCTAAAGATATTATTGCCTTAATTCAGTCTGCGATATGGAAATAATTTTCTGAGTTATTCAAAGCCATGTAATGGTGTTTGACTTGCACAAATATAATTTAGTAAAGCAAAGTAAATATTTCTTCTTGTAAACAGAAACTAAATATAGTTAAAATTGATTTTTTTTCTTGTAAATTATGGACCTGACTCTTCAACTAAAAATATTTTTTTGGGGATTCTAGTCTCTTGTCAAATTAGGGAAGAAACTAAAAAGAAAGAGAAGAAACTAAAGAAAGAGAAGTTGGTGTTTCTAGAAACACTTTCTTCATGATTCTCTTGAGATCAGAAACTGTTCAGAAAACCTTAAAGGCATTCAGAAATACAAGCTTTTTTCTCTAGTACTGTAAATAAGCTAGAGCCTCATTTTGTCTGTAGGTCATTAGAATCGGTACAACAGTTTTACTCCCTGACTTACTACTATGCTGAAACATTTAGACTGTTTCTCAGGACAGCCTCAGCAAGCTGTAATTCTCTCTTCAGGGTGCATCCTCTACCTGATATGCTTTTCCCACTGTCAGTGTCCCTTTCCAGTGGACACTGTTTTCTTCACTTTGATACTTTTTCTTTGAGATTCCAAAGTCCAAGTCAGCTTAATGTGACCATGCCTTTTATCAGATCAATGAAAACTATGCGGGATTGAGATTTTTTTCTTTCAACTTTCAGATCCAGAGAACAAAAATCATGCAAAATTCTCAGTAATGTTTCAATACCTGCCAAGAGTCAGATCTCTCTTGGTGTAGGAATAGCAACTGGGAATCGAAGGATCCCTAGCTGTGGCTGGCAGTACCTGCACTGTCTGCAGCTGTTCCTGTTAAATCATAGTTTCTGTTGTTTGTCCCATATATCTCAACAGGAGGTGATATTGTACATTCTATAAGATTGTCAGATTCTAAATCTAACAGAAAATCAATGCAATTGTTCAGCTGGGACTTTGTGACCTCTTTTTCAGATGTCAGTGGAGATGGCATCCAAAGTAACTTCCCTGTTGCCCTGAACACAAGTCACTCTGTTGACTTACTTACTTTGGTGGGCAAGGGGGAGTTATAGCCTGACACATTACCCACAATAGCCATACAGGAAAAGAGCAGATGCTGAAGTGTTTGACTGCCTTATGTTGTCACAGTCTGTCTTCAGTGGATTTTGCTCTCTTGACTAGTGATGTTGTATTCATATAATGCCTAGAAGTCACAAAGCAAAAAAACAAAGTGAATATGTTGCCTGTCAGCCTGCAATTTGTCTGTGTTGGCACTTCTCCATAGATCTTTCATCAGATGTATTCGTTTTGGGAAACTAATCTATTTCTCTTTCAGTTTACTCACTAAATATGTAACAATAAATAGTATGCCACAGTTTTAGGTTTATAGTTCTGCTTACATTATGAATATCATAATAATTCTAGTAAGGAATATTCAATGTAAAGCAGCATTGGTGTGACACATTTTCCTGTAAAAGGAACAAGTGGTTCAATGAGCAGTGGCAATGAGGAGATCTGACTCCTGTGAAGCCACATCTGGAGAGTGAGCACCTCTGTGGAGCTGCATTCACACTCAGTACTCCAATAGGTATGAGGGGCTATACTTGTAGAATGATCAGAACTGTTAATGTGAGTTTAAGTTTACTATTTTTCATAAGCTGGGAAATTAACGCAAACTGCCCTCTGTTCTGCTGCATATTTTCTTAGAAATAGAAATAGAAGAGAAAAATCTCATGCCCTTTCTCCCCAGTCACACTTGTTGTAGCTGGGCAATAGTTAAAGAACTGCCAAAGGAAACTAAACAGTCAAGTGGACATGCTCTGAAGAACCCTGCATAGGTATTAGGAAAGGGTTATGAGATAAACTACATATATAAAACTGAGATATTGCAGTGGTGTAGATTAAGGACTGTTTAAATAATTCAGAAAATAGTCAAAATGAATAATTTTCTGCAAACAGAACACTTCAGAATTCACCTGACTCTTCAAGAGGGCTTCAAAGTGATAATTAAGTTTGAGAGGAGCTGGAATACTTGGAGCATTATCTTGCACACGGAGAGGGTCCTATTTACTCTACATCAGTCAAATAGGCATAATTTTAAAATTTAAGGAAGTTATTTTAGAAAAGTGATGATTGCCAAAGCTCCTCAACATACCATCAAGAGAAATATTTGAGATCTCACGTAAGATCATTTGGTTTCAGTGGAAAGAAGAGTGAGATAGAGGAGTAGCATCTGCTGAAGCAGGTGAAGTTTGACCATTCAGTGTAATGAAAATAACTGCCCAAAGTTAACAATGTTCTCAATTTCTGAAGTGTCCTTCCAGACTATGTTTGCATGGCATAACACAGAGCTGCAGAGAGATAGTACAGTTAGACTTGAGCATACTGTCACGAACTGTGAAAGCAATACAGCTGTGTAATGTGGCACTATCTAGGTTAATAAGTGCTTCTCAGCCCACAATATAAGATTAAATTTTTTTGTGAACATATAAAAATAAAGCAATCAGTGTATTTCTAGCCTTTGCAACTAACATTTCAAGTTAATACAAAGAAATATATTCTAACTTAAATGGTTTTATGTGAAGTTCAATATATTATGTATTCTGTAAATGTTCTGTCCCATTTTAAGTATAGCAGTATGAAAAGCTCCAGAACCCTATTTAATGGCACATTATTTTTTTTATTTAGAATTTTAGAAGTCTTTTTGCATATAATCTTGATTTCTGAGTGTCTTGATCTGTTTGTATATATGTGCAGATGTACAAAAAACCCCCAGAATGTCCAGAATTTTTAAACAGGATACAAATATGTCTGAATCTCTGCTGTTCGTGATGTTAACTGGTAATTTAAAGTACATGAGGAAAAAAGAGATGGCACTAAATGAAATAAAACCTGACTGTTTGATTGAAAAATGCTGTATTTTCTCATCTTCCTGCTGTTCCTGTCTCAGGCAGAAGCTCAGATTTGACAGCCACAATTATGAAATTGGCATACCAAAGAGATTGTTTTTGTTTCAAAGAGTTAAATCCCAGTTAGTGTTAGAGCTACATTATTGCACAGCTTTCCACAAAGAAACATTGCATTTCCCCAAGGACACACATTGGAAAAGAAACAGTGAAAAAGTTAAGTTTAAAATATTTTCCAATCACAGTGATTTCTCATAGCTTTTGTATGTTTTACCAATTTCTAAGAAGCACATGCAGATTGGCTTTTTGTAGCACTGATTTATAGCTTAGGAAAAGGGCTTTAAGACTAGCTGCACACCAATGAGAATTTGTACATTGCATCTGAATTTATCTTTTGCAAAATGAACAGATATGAAAATTTTCCAAAACACTAACTTGCACCAGATAACTTATAATATAAAAAATGTGTAGAGCAGAAATTAAGTAAGCTACACATATATTGTAGGATGGCTCTGACAAGATCTGTGGTTAACAACATGTAGTCAGTGGTAATAGAAATCAAAACATGTTTAGTCATCTTCGTAGGCTAATTAGGGGATGAATACCTGAGAGAGAAGAAAAACATAGTCTGGAATGCAATTATATGGGAAATTTAATCTTATGTTTGACTACAAAGCTTTGTTTGTATGTTTGTATGCGTTGGTAGGATTCGAGTTGAAAGGGAAATATTCCTGTATTCTTTATCCCTGATTCATCCTTGTTAATATTTTTTCTTTTTCCCTTTTTTTCTTTTCTTCTGCAGTTTCATGATAAATTGGTTCTTCAAAATGGACTTGGATTTAACCCTCTGTATCTACCTCTTGCCTCCTGGATTTTGGAAGGTTTGAAAACGAGAGCCAGGTATGATTTTCATTCTGAAATTTTCCTTTTTTGTTCATACTGCCAATTTATTTGCATGACTCTTGTGCATTAGTTTTCATTGGTATGCATATGAACTCATGTGACCAAATATAAATATTTGTCAGCACAAGCTAGTTAGGTGAAATAGTAAAACTTTTCCTAGTATTTCTTTCACATAAAGAAGGAAGTTTGGGATTATTGGCTGGTATATCAGTAGCTGATATACATCCGTTAGTATCAGGCTGTGTCAGGTAGCCTTTTACTGTACACAGAAATACACAGCAAAACTGTGTGTTGCATAGTATCACCTAAATCATGCAACTACAATCACAGGATTTTATTAGGCCATTGTCCTCAGAAATTGAAGTAGGACTAATGTAGATTTGTGCAGAATTTGGTTGAGTAGTAGTGCTCATGTCTTGCCAGATGGATGGGTAACTTGATGGTTTATCATGTGTTCAAACCAGAAAGGCCTCAGGAGAATTTAAGGAGACCAGCAGTCAATTCCCTTTCTTTTCCCTCCTTGTTGCCTTTTTTTTTCTTTTTTCTTTTTTTTTCCAATCAGTGAAACATAGTTTTAGCTATTAGCAGGTGGTGGAGTGCAATCAGAATCCTGCTGAATAAAAAATAAAATGTGAAACTGGAATAAGAAATCAAAAAACCTATGGTAATGAAAAGTCAAAAAATATGAGCCAGAGAGATTTAATAAGCTATCATAATCACAGGGTTTAGGTCAATGTAGGCTCTAAATACCAATCTCAAAATAAATCTTATATCAGTTTAAAAATCATATTTTTTTTTAAATTGTCTACAGTTATGCAGAATTATCATTCTGTGGCAGTACTAAGAAAAAAAAGTCAGAAAAAATTAAATCAAAATCCTCTACTTTTATGTTAAGAGTGGATTCTGATATCTATTATCTGGATTCTAAACCAGGTCATGCTGGGACTAAGTGTATTGAAGTAAATGCCATAAGGTATTTTGAAACAGATGAATTTACATCAGAATAAGACTTACTGTTCAAAATTCTCTTCACTATGCCTGTAAGATGCCTTAAACACTGGTGCTGGATTTGTGGTGCAAGATCATATAAATAATTTTAGACTCAATGATCAGCAAGTAGCAAATAGATCATTCCAAAGAGTATTATGTATGGTGGTGACTGAAACCACTTCAACCCTCTAACAAAGCAAAACGATTAGGTTATGCTTGTTCTGTACATATGGGGATCCCCTTTAAGTCAGCTTGATCCCACAGAATCAAGCTGTGAGGCAATTAATACATTTGCATTCAGATTGACTAATGATATCTCCCTAACCAAAGTAGAACTTCTGTAAAACCATCATCCTACCCATAATCCTCTTGTTTCACTTACTTGGAGATGATCTTATAGCTTTTTCTCTAAAGCAAAACAGAAATGAAAACCCTTTGATGCTCACCTGCTATTTAGAAAGAATAAACCACCCCTTCCTTCCCCCTACCCCCCTTCCCCCTAAAATCACCACTCTCTGTTCATAAAAAGCTAAAAAGGTTAAACAAAGTAAGTTAAGGACATTCCATGTTACCCCCCCAGGCTGGTGGTAACAGTTTATGATTTCCCTATAACGTGTATGGTGGAGCATGGTGGCTTTTGATTTGAGTTACTTGCACGTTGCATTCCTTGTAATGAAAGATAGAGAAAATGTAATGGCATTTAATCTTTGACTTACACCGGACCCTGGAACAGATTCATCTTTATTAATTGTACATTGCCTATGCTTACAAACTGAGAAAAATACAGTAGCAGACTAAAAGCACAACAAAAAATAGCTTGATGAAAACATTCTCTCAGTGCAGAATAGTACCAATGCCAACATGGTTATTAGGTATAGTTAGTGGTCCTGCCTTCCTTTTCCTTGTGGTCTTATTCTTTCTTCTTTTTGCTAAAAAATTATCCATTTGACAACTTTTTGATTTCCAAATTGGAGCTCTACATCTCTCTCATAGTTGCTTTTAAATATTTAGAAACTGACATGGTAAGTATTTCTATAAATTGGAAAAAAAGACAAATCCAAAAATCTTCCTACCAAAGCCCTGTGAATCTGATCTATGTGCTTGGGTAACTTTTGAAATGGATTAAGTCCTAAATCCCATAAGTTTTCATCATACAATCCCCTTGGTTTCAGGTGGGAGCCTAAATACTTTAACACATGTGAGCTCTGAAGATCTCAGAAAATATTAGCAGAATGCGACAAAAAGATTCAAGGAATCTGAATCTCTAACCCATCGTCAAGTTTAATAAGAACAACAGCTTAGTTGCTTTAGTAAGAGTATTTATTTAACTAAAAATGGGCATGCTGGGGAAAGTTGTATTACAGATAGAGTTGCAATTTACATATGGAATCCATTATGGTGACATAATACTTATTTATTGTTTGAGGTCATCACATAATTCTAAAAAACAAAGCAATATAAATAAAATCTTTAGAGCTTAATGGGTAATGTAACATCTAATGTACTGACTGTTGTCACGTGGTGGTATTGTAAATCTTTACACTTTAATTTAGTAAGGACACAGAAGAAATCCATTTACAAGCACTTAAGCTGTGTGAGGATGTTGGTTGTACTTGCTTGGTGATTTCCTTAGGATTTACCACAATGACCTGAGTTATAGAAATACTATTTCAAGGTAAGGGAAAACTGACCTGAGTTCAAGCTGAAAACAAACGTTCTGACAACTCAAGTTTAACTCATCTGTCAGTATCTCAGAGCTTTTTGCAAGAAACAAAGGATTGTTTTTTACTATTATGTTGGATCTTAATCTTCAATAAATATGTACATACCAGGACTAGGAGAAAGAAGCTAGAGAAAGAACAGGGGGAAAAAACCTAAATAAGAGAAAGAGTAACAAAATGGAATCTGAACTTTAACTGTATAATGGAAACAGGCAGCTTGCTGAATGGAAATTTTATACCAAAAAGTACTTCTGTCTACATGGAAATCAAAGTGCTGTTTACAATAGTGGATTCATATTTTAGGAATGATAGGAGAGGTATAGTGAGCAATTACTGCTATTTGGATTAGATGAGAAATAGCAAATTTACTTCAAGGAAATTGTCGAAAGGTATGGTGTAGTTAGGAGCTGTTATCTAGTAAATAAAATAGAAAAAGATGACAGGAGATTTGCTAGGGTAGAGAAACATTAAAAATATTTACCCTTTGTTCTGCACATTTGAATAGATTACAAAATGCAATTTAATTCAGAATGGTAACTAGGGGAGGGTACCCAACCAGTCTTCATATCCGAAAAAGACATTTGTAAAAGTCATCATTCGTTGTGGTCTAACAGTGTTTTGCCACATTGCACAAGATCAGTACATCCTCATTTTCCAAAAGTGGGAAAACTTCCTGAGGCTTTATGTTGCCTCTAAACTCAATCATGTATCCTCCCAACATTACCTGCTATCTTTGAGATACTGCATAAACATTAACTAATTAGTCCTTACCATAAATCTGCAAAATAGATAATTATTTTCAAAGTTGCCAGCTTTTAAAAGCAAGAACGACATTTTTGCTTTTTCTGCTTGAATTATTATCTGTGGAATGGTTTGGTTTAAACACCAGTGGTAAGATACTCATTTCTCCTCTGTAAGAGATCTGCCAGGGATCTGCCAGGATAATCTGAGAATGTGAAGAACACCAAGACCTTATTTCCCACTCCCTGATGGCTCATGACATTATCAGGCAGGTAATTATTATATAAAAGAGGGCATTGCTTGTGTCAGAGGCAGTGCTTTGTAACAAGCAGTCACAGCCAGCATGAAAGGTACATTTAATATCTTGGAAGTCATGTCCAGCTTTTGGAAATGAAGTCCATAAAACTCCTTGGGACATGGAAAGTTTGTTACTAAGCCTCCCAGGGTGCATCAACAATTCCACTGAGTCCTAATGGAACATGGTACTCAGATTTTAAGCCTCAGCTTCGTGTTCTCTGCTACTACAAGTCTAGTGGGCAAAGCTAGTACATCTGACAAGCTTAAAATGAAAAGACCCTTTGCAAAAGACAAATGATGAATTTGTAATTGGAAATATGAGGTCCAAAAACTGCAGTTGAAGGTCTGTGTTAACTTACCTATAGATGAAATACAAGAAGTTGACTGTGAAATGATGATATTCATGATTGTTCACTACCTGAATATTAAATGCTCTTGTTTGCTTAGGAGGATTTTAAGGGAATTTTTGATAGAAAAATACTTATGGAGGAATTAGAATTGTAGACAATCAAGAAAATAACAATTTTTTTTAAACAATTCTTACGTAGTAAATTGCCTCAATGCATTGGATGCTCTGTTCTGCATAGCTTATTTAGTTTGCTTGTAAAGAGGAGAAAATATTTTTATTGTGCTGGAGCTGTCAAACAGAAATGAAAGATGGAAAAGGCATATTAGGTCACCTTGAGGCCAAATTCACAGGTGCTAGAAGCTGGTATAATTCCACTGACGTCAATTCCCATTCTTTTCACTTAGAGCTGTGGATGTTCAGCACCCCTGAAATCCCTGATATGTGTATTCAGATTGTTCCTTTTATTTCAACACAGTTTTAAGAGCATAGTCCCTAAATTTTTGCTCATTAACATATATTGAGTAACATAAACAGTCCTGTACTACTGTATGATTTCACCTCCAGGAAATTTAGCAGATTTAGTAGAAGGAAATAGAATGATACTTGCACATTTTATACCAGAAAGGCAGGCATCAAAACAGCAGAATCTGCTAATGTACTTACGAGGGTGTAAATTACCAACATGGCTTCAATTCTGGACTATTTTGACTGGGAGGGACAGAAGTGAAAATGTGACAAAAATTAGAAATGCTTTTTAGAAATCATAAATAAGTAATAAGTTTTTATAAAAAAAATTCAGATTCTTTTGGATGCACTACCACTGAGATATACTTCAAAGAATGTCCTAAGCAGAACATATAAGTGTTGACATATTTCTTTACATTATATATGGAAATTGTAATTTATAAAATATAAATTATAAATTGATCTATTTACCACTTTTTTCAATTGTTTGAATTTTTTTCCTTTCACTGAATTGTCAGCTGTATTTATGAAAGGGTGCAAAGTCAGGGAAGCATAGGCTAGAATTAAGTATTCAAAAAAGTTATTTTAAAAAATGCTATATGTGTTTTAAATAACTACCAACTGGGAGAGTTTCTGGGCTAGAGTTAGTGCTTAGAATCATAGCACAACAGTAACTTAGTGAGATGGAGAAATCTCTTCCACTTGTATCTACTCCGAGTTCCAAGGAAAAATGTGGTTACTATAGCAACTGCCACATTACACTCATGCAGTCTCTAGAATGGATTAAATTGCTGAAAAATTCAAGGTTTTGTTTGACTCTGTTCAGAACTGCAGCAAAATGTGCTGCAGTTACTTAATCAAAGGTATGATAGTGTGCATATTCTTTCATATTACTGACTGAAATCTTGGCTTGCTTGTTACTTTAGCTTGGTTTTACTGTAGCATATACTAATTTAAAATAACTTTGTCGTATTCATTTACTGTTTAGGTGGAAGCCATTTGGCTATATGTACGTGTAAGGTAGACACTGAATGGATTAAATATACTATAGAAAATTTCCTGCCTTCTGTTCTTATAAACATTAGATATAGCCAAGTGGTTTAGAAAATTATAATATTTCCTTCCTCTAAGAAGTCGATGTGGAGGTCATCCTAAGATTTTATAAAATAATTAATCATTATATCACTATTTCAGCTGAAAGCAAGTCATGTGTTTTGTTTTCTGCGACAATTCACTCTGTGGGCTCAATGCACCTGGTCAACAATTGCAGGTAAAGTCATCTAATATACATCCATCATTTGAACACAGTTTCATGTTTTATATTTTAAGTGCTTAAATGCAGTGATTTTGAGGAGTGATGATTTATGCCTTCCTAGTGGGTTTAAACACTTCAGAAGTTTAACTACCCAAGATGCAGGGGAATTTTAGTGCAAATATTTTTTGGATGGTGTTCACGCAGAAAAAAATACGAAATAAACGTAGGGTACAGCTGTAGAAAACGACACTTCTCTTTGAACAGCTGAGATGCCACATCATCTCAAGCTGTGCTACTTTTGAATTGTAGATCTTTTGGGCCTCCCCAGGCTGTGACTTCTGACAAAGTAGGCATTGTACTAGACATACTTAGAAGAATTTAAAACTGAAATCCTGGGATTATGTGCATTTGTATCTTGTATTAGATGTTTTTGTTGTTGCCATTCTAGACCATTTCCTCTATTCTAGGGAGTTAATTTTTTAGCACTGTGGTTACAGTTGGTTCTTCCCACTGCTTAATGAATACTTTTTGTTTGCTCCTGCTGTTCTGGGCTCACCCTGCTGGGACAGAGGGCAAAGCACTTTGCAGTGTCAGGGCTCTTAGTTGCTTTGGTGCTGGTTTTGTTCTAATGTGACATGAAAAACTCTGCCTGCTTTTGATGTTTTCTTATTTCTCCCTCTGAGTTAGATTTCCCAAAGTTTTCAGTATGTGGCAGCCCCTTTCAGAAAGCAACTGGGTGAAGTCCTTCTAAAGGTCTGAGGTTTCACCTCACCTCATAAATGCCATTAGCTTATCAGAACTGGTCACTTACTACCCTTCCCTTTTTGAATTAACTCTTTCTTTATCGTTAAGTTTGCATGACAGTCTCTGAGGCTGTACTTTGTTCAAATATTCTATCTTTATTGAATCTTTTTTAGCCTGTGCTTCTCACTGATTTAATTTGTTTTATCTATTTGGTGATTATGTGATGACATGACAGTGTGGTACTCTATTTTCTGTTTATTACTCCAAGTTTTAGACTAAATTAGTGCCTTCTTCTGCCCCTTAAGGTAATTTCTGTTTTTCTCTGAGAGGACACAGCAGTCTGGTACTGAAACATTAGTAAGTCTTTTGTAATGAGTGACAGATACTTCATTTGCTTTCTATACCTGATATAATAACTCTTACAGCTTATTTGAATCTGTCATTTGGTATTTTACATAGAAATGCTGCATCATTTTCTTTGTAACATCCTTACTTGTAGATTTAACAGCACCAGGTTATCTAGGATAGCAGTTATTGGCTCTATGTGTTTATGAAATACATTATCATAAATATTCATGATTTCTTGTCTGTATTTGATATCAGTTTGCAATGTAAATCCTGCCTCAGGACCAACTTCCATCATGACAAGTACAAGAAATGTATTCTTCTTGCCTACTTTGTGAGCTTCATAAATTAAAACCTTTGGAATACATACAATGTAATTTGTCTTGCTTTGTCCCCTATGGTATTTGCTTCAATACCTTGTCACTGAGATTTCATAGGAGCTACATTTTTCCTCATCAGGTAACCTTGGTTCTGTCTATTTTGTCTTAAACTGTCACTTTATTCTTTTCTTACCCTCTTCATTTTGTCATCTCGAAAAACAGGTTACTGTGCTGCCACTTCCATGGCAAAACACATCCTTGTGATGTTTTGGAGATGGTTAGACTCAGGCTCTGATTGTTTGAAGGTGGGACACTGTTCTTGTTTAGAGTGCTAGGGAAATTAAAAGAAGAGAAAAATGGCTTCTAGACAGAAAGAGGTTATTTTCAAATTTTTTTTACTGTAGATCCAGCTGAAAGCAAAGCAGTGCACTGTGGGGAAAAATGTTACTGAAGCCATTTCACTATTCTGTGTATGCTTCATTCAATTGGCTTTGTTTTTTGTAGTTGTTTTTCTTTTTCTCCCCCAAACTTTTCACTCCTAGTTAATATTCAATTCCGTTTCTGGCTATAGTAATAATGTTATACATTCTGTGAAAATGTGTGACATCCAGCTTAGTTTTCTGAGGATGACTTTTTTAGTGGATACAGGTATACAGCAGAGAATTACAAACAATTAGCTGAACATTTCTGCTCCGTTTTCTTGACTACAGACATCAAATGTAGTTTTATCTGTATTTCAATTAATTCACTTTTTGCTTAGTTCTCATAACCAGATGGTTTTGAAATTAAGGACAATTTTTAATGTAGAACATACTTGCAGAAAAATGCCTACTTATTACTTTCATACTAATGATAAATTCTCAATATCAAATAAGAACATTTTACCACTAAGTCTTTCTTATAATTCTGTATATCCCAGTTTTTATTCTCTTCTAGCAAGATTCACACTTGTCAGGACCTGAAAACTATTTAACAATTTACTTTACTAGTTTTTTAATTGCAGTAAAAATTCAGCTCATTGTTTACCCTGCAAAACTCTCATTTTACTTCCTCTTATTGCTAAAATTATCTCCAAGTTTTGTTTGCTACCATTTTTTCACTTCTAAGTACTTCCATGGAAGCAAAAGTTGAGAAAACAATTACATGCTCCAGGTGACTTTTAGAAAGAATCTGGGGTATAAATAGGGCAAACTATGGTTTGGTACATGGGGCGGAGATATGGGGGAGGATGAGGATTGAGGGTGCAGGGTTGTCCTCTGTGAGAACAGACTGTGGCTGTCCCTGTGTTGCACAGAGTCAGTTTCAGCTGGTTCCAAAATGAACCCATTATTGGTCAAAGCTGATTCCAGCAGCCAAGCTCAAGGTGCCTCTGTAAAAACATACTGAAAGAGTGAGGAAGGTTGCACAACAGCTATGAGAAAGAGGACTGATGCATGAGAAAAAGAGTGAAACAACCCTGCAGACACCAAGGTCAGTGAAGGAGAGGAGTGGGTGTTACAGGTGCCAGAGCAGAGATTCCCCTGCATCCTAAGGAGCAGGTGTAATGGTAATGCAATGGTAATGCAAATTAATCCCCTGCAGCTTGTGGAGGACAGGTTTAGAGCAGATATTGCACATTGCAGCCCATGGAGGATCCTAGGCTGGAGGAATATGGTACGTCCTAAAGGAAGCTGCAGCTCTTGGAGAATCCATGCTGGAGCAGGCTTGCTGGTGGAAGCTGTGGCCCATAGAGAGGCCTGAAGGACGGTGCTCTGTGCAAAGAATCCACCCTGGAGCACTTGGTAAACAACTTCAGTCCATAGGAAGGACTCACACTGCAGCAGCTTTTGAAGGGCTGTATCCTGTGGGATGGAACCCATGTTGGAGCTGTGGAACAGCTTGGGGAGGAAGGAGGAGCAGAGATGAAGTGTTATGGATTGACCACAGCCTCCCTTCCCTATCCCATTGAGAATGGAGGTTGAAGAATAAGGAATGAAGGAGGGAAGTTGAAACTGGCAAGAAGAGTGTGAGGATTTGAAGGCAAGGTTGAGTTTGGTCTCTCATCCTCCTACTCTATTTTTATTTGGCAATAAATTAAATTAATATTCTCCAACTATAGTCTTTTTTTGCCTGTGGTGGTTTCCTGTTCTTATTAAGCCATGAACATTTCCATCTCATTTTATCTCCTTGTCTTTTTGAGGAAGTGGAGAGTGATTTGGTGGGCATCTGGCAGGCAACCAAGATTAACCCACTGGAGTTTGCTTGCAGTGTTGTAAGAAGTTGAAACTATCTTTGATTGATGGATTCCTCTTGCATAGAAATACAGTTGTGTTTTCTACAATTCCAGTGTCTATTGCTGTACCATTTACAATGGTCCTATGATATGACAGCAGAATCTCCTTGTAGATCTCCTCTAATCCAGTTTTTAATAAATCAGGGGACTGATTCTAAATGAAGTACATGTAAGTGATGTATTCAAAATGAACTTTGAAGGACACGAAAAGGGAGTACCTTTCTTACACATTTTAGAAAAAAGTTTTAGGACAAAACACATAAGTAGAAAACTATAAATGCTTTTATAGGGATGTCCGCTTAAATTATTTCTTCCTAGATGGTGATTTATTGTTTTCTCTGTTACTGATCTGGTTATCAACAAATTACAATCTCTTCCTCCACTCATCTAGATATTGAAGTGTAACATTGCAAAATCACCAAGGGCAAGCAAAATGAGCAATGTGAGGCTTAGAAAAAAGAGAAAGGAAACAAAAATTAAATGTGGTGAGGTAAAGAATAAAAAGAACAAAGATAAGTACTTTAACGTGAAAAGGACAGGGAGAAAGAAGAAAGGAAAGAAAAATATTCTGAAGTAATAAACTGAGGTTATTCACTTAAGGAAACACTTAGATGTAACTCTGTGTGTGCATGAAGATTGTGTGTCTAGTGGACTCCCAAAGCACCTCTGAGCTTTAGACAGAACTGTAGCAATATTACTTCAGCCATCAACAAAGCTCCTACAGGATGCCACAAATGAATATTTTTTCTGAAGTTTTTAGCTTCTTGGTACCTCTGGTATATTAGATCTCACTTAAAATTAGCTGTTAAAATTCCTGAATCTTTAAAGGAGCTGTTGAAGTAATTCAAACTGTACAGAAAAAAATATTAAAATGGGCAGAGAAGTAGGGAGATTTGTGCTGGGGAAGGGATTACAGAAAGGCAAACATCTGTAGTGAACTTGACTCAGGAAAACCTTCATGCAGCACTGAGTGCCAAGAGCTGTGTGAAGGATCTCAGTGAAATTTAAAAAGCCATTCACTCAGAGTAAAAGACTAGAGGGATATTAGGAAGCAATAGCAAAGTGCATATGGTACTTGGGAATAAGCCGTCTTAAAAGTAATATGGAGACATTGTATGTTGCCTAGTTAAAGACTGCTCTTTGAAATTGCATTCCAACTTTTGGTTGTAGGACATAATCCATTGCTGTGGATAAGCTCCTACTGTTCTTTCTGATTCACATGGTGATCTCTTGCAGCCCCATTATATCTTCCCATTGTTTTGTATTTTTAAACAAAGATGAACACCTGTTCTGCCAGTATGAGATGCTCAAGTCTGTGAGCTCATACTGTGTTTTAATAATCTCTGACTAGGAAAATCATTCAGGCTGCAGTTTTTCCTTCATATTTGTGCTTATTGGAAAGACTAAATACTTCATCTCAGGGAAGGAACTAGAAAATGCTGCACTGTCTTGCTGGCAGCACTGCTGTCCTAGAATCTTTTCACGTCTTTGTAAGTATCAATGTGAATATACAGAAATAAGTTCAACTGACCATGCTTTTTGAGTAGGAAGAAATCTTCACATACAAACTTTCACATACAGAAGTTCCAACCTACTCCAGTGTCAGTAGTGATTTTCCTTCTATCATTCACTGAGCATATCTAGTAAAGAAAACTGTGAATTAAAGACTGATTGATCTGCCAGGCCTTCCATCACAGAGCTCCTGCATGATTGCTCCCTCTGAATGAAAAATGGCATTTTAAGAACTTCTTTTAATTTGTTTTGAGGTTTTCGATGTATACAGATCAGACAATTGTTATTATTAAGATGTCCTAATTAATCACCCAGACAGAAAGAGGAGACTAGTTATTTACATAACCCAGATTCCTAAGCAGAGAGACACCCCCTCCCCATGTTTTCATAACTCTGTAAATTCAGTCCCTCTCCCTTACATTCCTTGTCCCATTCCCATTTCATTCAACTTCAGAAACTTATTGCGAAATGTTGCCCCCCTCAAAGTGAATGAGAAACTTTGAAAGTAGCCCATTTCCCTTACTGAAACCACTAAATTGATACACACTGGACCAAAAATCATTCCTGACATAATTCTACTGTCACTCACTGGGACGTGTGTGCAAGTTGTTGTGGTTTATGTCTATCATGGGGTGTAAACAACAGGTTTGTACAATTCATAATGTGCAATGCTTTTAGCTTGGATTGCTTATATTTTGCTTCTGTATGGGTTTTACAATGGAAGGCACTTCAATAAAACCTTTAATTAGCAAAATATTCCAACAGGTATTTGCAGCTAGATAATTTATGATATAAAATGTAATAATGCATTTCAAAGTAGAAAAGAAAGGAAAAAAGTAGACTTTATTAAAAAAGGTTCAAGTTTTGGCAGGAGTAAATGTTTGCCTACTCAATATATCCCTTTCTGTGGATTGCTTTTAGGTTTTTTTCCCATAATTTTCATAATTTTAAGAACTAAGCTATTTCTATTGTATTAATACCACAGTTTATGGTATTCTCCAGGTATTTACTGAAAAAAGTGCTGTATGTGATGTCAGAAGGTAAGTACACATAAGATTGTAAAACCTCAAAAACTCAAAACAAATCTCACAAAAGACATAATTCATATAGAAAGTATTTATCTTGGCGAGAGTTTTAGGTCAGTGTTTCAGAGCTTTTCAAGTAGGTGCTGCAAACATTACCCCTTCTTTTCCATAACGGTGACCAAACTGTTTTTACTCACATTGGTTTTGCTTCTGTATTTTACCATTGTATAGAAGTCATGGATGTCCTGGTCTGATTGAGAGACATAGTTAAACATTGATTAGTTTTAGTGGAATAAAGATGAAGTATCAAGGTTTCTTACTATATTGAAACTTCTGAAAACTATGTGTAAACAAAAACGGAGTTTTGGATTGAGTGACTCCAACAGTTTAGTGTGATTTTCCCTTGCATCCATGAAAAGCAAGTCATAAAATTATAGAGTGGGTGACAGAAAGAAAAATAAGGAAAGTTATGTTTGAGAGTAAATGCAATTAATTTGAGCATCGTAATTCTTGAAGAAACTAAGTGATGCCGTAATTAGACCCAGCCAAAACATTTTCCAAGAATGTTTTTTAAAACCAAAAAACATAGGGATTTGTTATCTTAATGCAGTTGATAAATAGCTTCAGAAAAGATAACAGCAAATGACATGACTCAAGAAAACAAACATTTCATTCGCCCTCCCAAAATAAGAAATGTGATATTTATCTTTACCCAAAATAAAATTTTGAGATTAAATTCCCCTAATAAAAAAATAACTAACCAATCAAATAAAAAAACCTCAAAGCACCACAAACAAAGCATTCTAGTTTAAATGACCAAAATGTTTTGGCTAAGCAAACGCCATCACAAAGAGAAAGACTAGAAAAATATGTGAATTCATTATAAGCACCTGGAGACATATCCAGAGGTGGAATGTGGTAATTTGAGACATTTATGCTTTTTCTTCCTAGTCATTGATGCCTCTGGGTTTACTCTGGAAATAGTGCAAGAAGAGTCTATCAGTATGGGTGAGTGAAAAAAACCAAATTGTCTTAGGTCAGAATGCGTAGGGCAAATACTGTGATGATGTAGCTTTTTTAATTAAAAATATTTCAGGGCATAGTGAGACCTATGCAGATCAGAGTTTATATATTAGGAGTATACTAAACTGCATGCTCACCAAAATATATTTTTCCATAAACTTATTTTCATACAAATTTAAACTGTTATGAGAAATTTTAATTCTTTGTCTATATGAAAGCTTGTAGTTTATACAAATGGTTCTGAAAGTCATGATTACAAATTACTTGTATGTGGAGCACTGAAAATGTAGTAAGAAATGCTTTCTCTATCTAAAGCCAGTTATTACTTTTAAAAGATGTATCATGGTTCTATAGATCTTAGAATTATAGAAACACAAATAAGGAAAGGAGTGGATGGCTAAAAGGTCTTGTTTGTTTGTTTGTTTGTTTGTTTAGGAAAAAATAAAGACTAAAAATATAATTTGTTGCTGTACTCAAATTTATTACTGCTCTGATTCAGGTATTAAAAAACCCTCCACAATCCAGGGTGATACAGAAATGCGTTTATAATATTCTGTGCTACCATTATGTTACCAAGTTTGGAATACTAATAGAGTTATCTCTTGTTTGTTCAATACAATGTATGAGTCCTTGTTAATACTGTGTATAGTTATGTTGCTCTATTTTCAAATGCCACTTGTTTATAACTCAAAAAAGATTTCCTCTTTATCTACATTTCCTGGTTTGGTGGGTTTGGGGGGGTTTGTTTTTGTTTGGGTTTTTGTTTGGGTTTTTGTTTGTTTTGTTTTGTTTGTTTACCTACTGAGAATTGAGAGATTTACTCAAAAGCTATTAGATAAGACCCTCCCTTGACCAGTTTGACTGATTCAAGGAGATCTGGTTGTTAAAATGTCACTTTAATCCCTAAGGAGGGAAATTTATTTGACCAAAGAAGACAGTAGAAAATGTCAGAAACTTAAAAATGCTAAGTGAATAACAAAAATCGAATGAAATTTGCATACTAAAGTAACGCATACTGAAATTAAAATTAAAACCCTGGTGCACTTCCCAGTATTCAAAGTCAATAGTATTCCTTTAAGAAAGGGAGAAAAATTATTATGAGCAGTTCAGTTCATGGCTACAGTCAGGAAAGTTAGCGTGATATAGGGAGACCTATGAAGTTGGGTGAAGAATAATGAGAGATTATTATAATGCCTTTGTGAGTCAGTAATAGGGATTCCTGTATAGTACTGTGTGCAGAGTTTTTCACGCCAATTCAGAGAGATAATAAAAACTACAAGGGGATTCAGAGCGGGATAATGTCTATTATAGAGAATCTGGAATAGCTCTCACACAAGAAAATTGGGAGGGTTTTCCTTGGAAAGAAGATGAGTAAGTGGGAACACAATAAAAATATTCAAAATACTGAATACTGTAGAAAGATTAATACCAGTTTTACCTCCTCTTTAATAATAAAAGAACAAAAAAGGCATTAATGAGAACATTGTTTTATTTACTAATGTTTAAAATAATAGAGACGTCTATCCAAGACAGTAGGCTTCCTTACATAATTATACACTAAATATCTTTACATAAAATCTAAGCAGTATTAGGCTAACATTATCCACAAGGACTCAGACAGAGACCTACATGCTATACAGAAAACAGTCCAGGGACATGTGCAATAAAGATAGTAAATTGAAAGCTGATATTTTTCCCCCCACACGTAAAGTAATTAAATGAGAGAACTATAGTGCAACAGAAAGCGATAGGACCAAACATTTAGCAAAAGTCAAAAGAGATTGCATGCTTATAATTTTAATCATGATATACAGAGTCATTACAATTAATTATAACAACTTTTTAAACCCTATTATGTCTCACATTTCAGAGCTTAAACTTATCTCTAATGATGTGAGACCAAGATGAAGCTTGGTGTAGATCGTAGATAATTTTCAGTCTGCAATGATGTTACACTTTTCCAATGCAAACAATTGCATTGGATGCCCTAAGAGATCATTTGACTGACCTTGTTGTGATCTTGTATTTTGATTCTTATGTTTCTGTATTAGTAAATATGCTGCATGTAGCTCTGGCAAAGCAGAATTGTTATGAAGCAAGATGTTGAGAAGCACAGAGAGTTAATTTTGCATCATCAGAGAGCCAAATTGTTTCAAACAGGCACTCCTGATGGTAAAGGAATTTTAACCAGATGCACATCTGACTCATCTCTGGGGCTATAACTTGAGTTGCTTAGAGAGAGATTGAAGTCAGAGGTCTTAAGTGTGTTAGTCAACATATTTTGGCTAACTATAAATAATATTTTAGACCGAACCAATTTTTACTGAACATGCATTTCAGAAAAAGTAAAGTGAATTTTTGCCTTCTTCCCTATTTTGGTTGTTAGTTTTAAAGTACCTTGACAAGCATATGCAAAAATATGTAGGTTCAGACCCTGGCATTCTTTATAAACAATTTCCTGTCAAAGAAGTGGGATAAATTTATATGAGACACTTTAGAGCACCTTTAATACTATAGCAGGCAATACTATGAATGAAAAACTCAGCTGCCTAAAATATGTTTGAGCTAGGTGGAAAGCTGTAAAGGTGTTTCTTAAGAAAGACAGCATAGAATTTTTTTCAGTTTTACCTTACATACCCTTTAAAAATCTCACAATGAACATCAGCTTTGCTGAAAGTATGGATGTGGACAGATTAATGCTGGTAATGCCGGTGAACTTGGAGTGCTTTGAAGATTGTCAGTAAGTGTCCATTTATCTGTCCTACAGTATATGCAAAGGGGTACTTTGTTTTTATCAAGACTTGTCACAGATTCAGAAGATGTATATTCAAATATGTATCAGACAGATAATTCTACTGAAATTTTTTCAATAACTTTTTTGCATGTTCATAGATTTAATTGGGGGTGCTGGGGATAGACAACAGCTCTTGAAAAACGACTGCAGAACATAGCACATCTATTTTGGCTTTTTCAACCTAGAGAGAGAATACTCTGGGCACAGTAAGACTACTCATGACATCAAAAATATTCCAATTGCTGTGGTGTACAGGCTAAAATGAACTCAAAAGAGAGATGCTCTTTTAAGGAAAACAGGATGCAGTTTCATCAATATTTCTGAGAACACTGGAACATGCAAAACTGTGAATACGAAACTCTTAGCTTCCCAGTTGGCAACTTATTGATTATAAGAGCAGTTCACTAATGAGCTAACTAGTAGAAACCAAAGCCAAAAAAGCTTGCACATCCAAATATGCTGACATTATTTAACAACGAGCATGTTTGCACAGGAACACCTGAACTTTGCTGGTTGAGGGAAAATGGCTTTACCTTCTCTTGATTTATTTTTTTAGCCCACAGTAATATATTATTTAGCTTTATAACTAGGATAGTATTTAGGCAGAGTCTTTAATCAGATACAATTATACTGTCTCACCAGAACTCTGAGAACTAGCTGCATTTCAAATAATTTGTATGCTACATCTCCAGGTAGTTGACTCTATCTTTTCTAGGCAAGAGGAGTATAGCACACTGCATAACTTGTGAACAGTAATTTTCATAGCAATATAGAGAAATTTGACTTGTGAGTACTGAGCCTGCTCATATAATCAATTTTTCTTTATACTGTCTTTGGTTAGCTAGAGGACTCTATCTCACCTTGACAGATGTTCTTTTCTCCATTGCCATGCCTTTGTTGAGTCTCACATGAACTATGAAGCCTTGAATAGAAAGCTTTGGAAAGCCAGTGAGCTTACAGGGCTCTTTAAATCTGCCTGTCTTCTTAAATGACTGCTTTCTTCTTTCCGTCTGGACTTCCCATTAAGCATTGGCAAAAGGATACTTCAGGCTTGCACGTAGACAAATATATTTCAGAGTCTGTACTGTAGCTCTGTTTTCTTGATGGTCCAAATTGTGAAATAGGGACCAAGCAACTAAACTCTTGTGCGCCTGGATGAGAGCAGAGTGTGTACCAGGACCAGGAGCTAAGAAATGCTACTGGGTGCTATAGTTCAATCATAGCCCATCCCAGTCAACTGAAGCTCTGATAAACATGCTCTGACACAATAAAAGTGTCCATGATAGTGTAAGGCTTATTTGTTCAGAAACTTAAGCTTTTAACTATGGGATGTTTTTCCTGTATGGATCATAAAATGATCCATCACCTCTGAGCTGGGATGCAGCTGGAAAGCAATGATAGAGCTATGTAGCTGTGCTGGCTCTCTGCTGACAAATGATACAAAGTGCATGCTGTACTCTTTAATTCATGTTTGCTTTGAGTGGACCATATATTTCTGTGGCCTTTCCTCCCTGAAATAAATAGATGGCAATATGCTTATATATATATATACATAGATAGATAGATATAGATATAGATATATAAAAAGTACTTTAAGTATTGTATTAAATGAAGTACTCAGGTTCCGTTGCTTCCTCTAACAAGAGGAAGCTAATCAGGTCACTTAATGCACTGAAGTAAAGAGCATGATAAAAAGTCTAAGCAGATTTTCCCTATGACTAACATAGAAGAGCGTAATGGGCATAGCATTTATGTCCAAGGATTTTAGGTAGCAAAGATAAAATGCTTGAAGAACTCCATTTTCATTTTCTGTGGAAGAAATATAGCATTTTCATTTCCTTCTCAAACATCAGAATTACATTCTATGATAAATAATACAATGGAAAGATAATTATTCTAAGGGGATAGTTTTAAAGAGGCTTTTGAGGGTAGAGGGAGGAGGACTTTTTATAGTCATTTATAGTAGGTTTGAGTTATGCAACAAAAAGCTATAAAAGCTTTGCTGTTGATTTCAGTGTGCTCGTGAGCTGGGATTAATGTTCTTTGTGCTTGCTGATGTAGACAAGCATGCAGTAGTTCTAAATTTATACCACATGTACTGGAATCAAGCTTGCCTTTTCATTTAAATGCCTTTATGAACAGAAGGCATTTTTTATGTCTAATGACTCCTAAAATGGCACACACTGATGGGTGAAACTAGAAAAATAACAAGATAAATAGAGAAGATACTTAGCTACAGTCTGTCTATAACAATCGTAAACATCCATTCTGTTGAGATCAAGCAGAGTTAACTTTTGTGATTTAGATAAAGAGGATTTTTTTCAGTGGCTCTATGTGTGTAGATGCAGACATATAGATTTGTTTATGTGACATTGTGACCAGGCACTTTGACTATTTCTTTTGCTAAGAGTTTACAGAGTCTGCAATCGGAAAATTAAAAGTGACTGTTTGCAGGAAAATATGCAAGCACTGACAGAAACTGATATGCCACAAAACTCTGGTGATAATGCTGCTTTAAAATGTGCACTAGTGGGGACATAGAGCTCATTTCCATAACTACTGCAGCATCTGATGCTTTTAAGAGGAATGATTGTGGAATACAAAGTGGAGGATGCTTATTAAGTGCATTGGTAACAAGAAGGCAATATTTTATACAACATATGAAAAGGAAGCCTTTGGAAAGCTGCTTAAGGTACAGCACTTCCTTATCATTTTTGTAATTTGGATGATGAAAAAACCCAATAACCAACTGAAAACCCAACCTTTGGACACAAGTACTTTCTTTGAAAATGACATGAGAACATAGATAATCACATAAATTTATACAGAGTTTCTCAGATCATGGTAATTCTTTGTCATTATGTAGAGGAAATTCTTTGGAGCAATTTAGGAAAAGTATTCAAAATATCTGTTTCATTTATTAATGCAGAAGACAGAGATGTATCTGTGCTAAGTTCTTTTTTAGCCCTCAGAATATAAAACAAGTTTACCTAAGTTTAAATCTGGAAGAAATGATACTTCTGTTGAAGTGCTTATTAGATAAGTGGTCACCCTATCATTCTTGCTATGCAAGAAAGAGGGTCTGTGAAATTGATGTAATGACAAAACTAGCCAGGCAAGGATCTGTTAAATGCAAAAAGCAAAATGCAGAGGAAATAGGTACAGTGTAGCTACCTAATCTTTGTAGTTGACATTCAAAATCCTATTCTGAATCTTATTTGGAGTAAAGTATTACACATAATCAGCTGCTTATATAACCAGTACCTATCCCTATTTCCTTTCTAAAAGGAAAAAATAATGGTTATAATGGCAATGGATTATGAGAGCTCTAGGGCCATGTGACTTCTCTTGCTGAGGAGAGGAGAGTCTAGAGGTCACATCCTGGGTGACTGTCTTCACATGCTCATTTGGCTGCCTTTTAAAACATCTGTTCGCATGGCAAGACGTGCTTCCTTCTTACTTTGTCAGTGCAGGACTGGATGGCCTTTCACAGAGCTCTGAACAAGCTGGTGGTTTCCAGTGGGTGTCAGTGTGTTTATACTGCATGCATTAACAGAAAGAACTACTGCCATGGGTGACAGATGAAATGCTTTAAAAATGTCAGAGGTATTTTCATGTTGGCCTGAGTACACTATTTTGTACAACTTATGATTAGAAAAAAGAATTTGAAGAGATTAAATGGGAAGTGAATATAAAAAATGAGATGTGCTTTCATTAAAATTGAAGTGTTTCAATTGCTGGAAACTGCATCCAGGTATTAAAAAATTTTGTATCCCACAGATGCTGTGACCACTTCCCTGGGGAGCCTGTTGCAGTACCCAACCATCCTCTGGGTGAAAAACCTTTTTCCAGCATCAACCTTTACCATCCACCTTCCCTGACACATCAGGCCATTCCCTTGGGTCCTGTCACTGGTCACCACAGAGATCAGTGCCTGCCCCTCCTCTTTCCCTCATGAGGAAGTTGTAACTGCAAGGAGAGCTCCCCTCAGTATCCTCTTCTCCAGGTTGAACAGGCAAAGTGACCTCAGCCACTCCTCATGCAGCTTCCCTTCAAGGCCCTTCACCACCTTCTTTGCCCTCCTTTGGACACTCTCTAATGGCTTAATATCTTTCTTATATTGTGGTGCCCCAAACCTCACACAACATTCAAGGTGAGGCTGCCCCAAAGCAGAGTGGGACAATCCTCTCCCTTGACCAGCCGGCGATGCTTTACCTGATGCCCCCCAGGACACGGTTGGCTCTCCTGGCTGCCAGGGCACTGCTGACTCATATTCAACTTGACATCGACCAGGACCCCCAGGTCCCTTTCCACAGCACTACTCTTCAGCCTCTCATTCCTCAGTCTGTACAAACATCCAGGGGTGTCCCATTCCAGGTGCAGAATCTGTTTGGGCAGTGGAACAGGTTTCCCAGTGAAGTGGTCATGGCACCAAGCCTGACGGAGTTCAAGAAGCATTTGGATGATACTATCAGGCATGTGGTGTGACTCTTGGGGATGTCCTGTGCAGGGCTAAGGGCTGGGCTTGATGATCCTTGTGGGTTCCTTCCAACTCAGCATATTCCATGATTCTGTGTTTTTGTGATTATGTGAATGGGTTAAAAGAATAGAATAATGGCTGAAATATTTTTTCTTTATAACACAAGGAGCTGGAAATCCATTGAAGTTCAGTTACATTTGTATTAGGTTGAACACTCAAGAAAAAGTGATATGATCAGTGCTAAGAGCTAGTGTCTTGCAGTAGGAAATTCAGAGGGATTACTTCAGGTTAACACTGGTCTGGCCCAGTGGACTGAATGTCCATTTGTGTTTGGAGTGTGTGAGTTGAGTTGCCGGAGTACTCCTTCCAGTACCATCCATCACATACAGATTGTATACTCCAAGATGCCTCTGTGATTTGAGCTAAAGTGCAGTACTTAATCCTTTCAAAGCATGCTCCTAAATTAAAGTACTAATATAGATGCATCCTTTAAGTCCCTGTTGCCACCAGTAAATGCAGTAACTCTAACCAGCCCAAAATTAAAAAAATACTTATATGTGATCAGGGCTTGTTTAGGCAGATATCAGTTAGCTTCAATTGCTTTTATTTGGAACCAAAGCAGAGAAACATGCTTACACAAGCACACCAGAATGCTTTGTACTTAGGGATTCTGAGTCTGATGAAGTTAGTATATCTTTACAGTTGGTACTAAGTCTCACAGTTACCTGTATGAACTGCAATGAAACCTCTATGGATGTAGGATGGCTGCATAGGTGTCATAATGAGAAACATTTGATTTAAACCTGTAAAATGAAAAATTACACACGTGTTCCTGTACCTTTGCAAATTAGTGACTAAAATCACAACTGGAGATGGTTTTTCTCTGACTGCATTGCTGGAAGCAGCTGTAGAATAGAATTTATACCTTGCACCACATGAAGTAAAAACTCCTAGGGGTCCTAAAAATTAGCTGTGAGATGAGCTCTCTAGAGAACAAATAATCACCTCATTGACAGTACTGAGCTGCATTAATATGCACCAAAAGTGATGCCAGCAGTTTCTAGCAGAAACAGGAGAGCAAATTATGGTATTTCTTTTACTCACATCCTGCAGGAGTCTCTTCATTGACAAATAAAGTGGACCTTATTAAGCTGAGGCATACCTCTTTGAACTAGACTAACTCTAGCATTGTGTGCACATATTTCAGTTTCCTCATGAGGAATATAAAAAAAAAGAGAGAGTTTCCCTTTTTTTTTTTTTTTTTTGTATGTTCTTTTTTCCTCTTGTGAATAAGACTAAAACGAGGTACTCCAGACAAATCTAAAAACTGATATTTCTTCTAGCCTTTCTTTTTTCTAGGGGGACAGAAAAAAGAAGGGATAGGCTTAGGTTTAACTAGTCAGTAGGTTTAAATAGAAATGGCTTATCATGAAGACATACATATATACATATAAAAAAAAATTCTCATTGTATATGTATTTGTTTTGAAAGGTTTTTTGTCACCTTTTTTATAGGAGGAAGCATTCATCTTCATTGGGAAACCATACATTTTCCAGGTGTATGACTCAACAAAGTAGCTACTATTTTTTAGGGCATATTTTAATGACAACTTCAAGGTAAAATGCACAGAAAACAAGCTGTGCTATAGTGGTCTGTTTTGATGCTCACATAACCTGAGTTCTGATTTACTGCTACTTCCTTTCTGCCAAACACTTTTACATTGCTGATGTGGCATCCCTTAGTGTTTTGCCTTGTTTCCATTGGCTCTTGACCTGACTTTATGCTGAGATGGAACCGAAAGGAAGATCAGAAGTGCATTGCTGTAGATGTTGCTGTGTGGAGTAAAAGCACAAAGATGGGGCTACATAAAGAAAGAGAAGTATCTAAAAGGCTTAGGAAGCTCTATTTTGTTATCTTTTTGGGAGAGAACAGGCATAACTTAGAACAAAGCCATTTGTAGATGGGAAAGGTGTAAATAAGCCATTATGTGGCCTTCCTCAAGTGCCTGTATGCCAGTGTGCAGAGCTTGGTTAAGCTCTATATTCTGTATATTCTATATTATATAGATAAGAATATATCTATTAACAATTTATGGAAGTCCATGGGCTTCCATAGGACTGTAAAAAAGATCAAAATCAAAAAGATCAGGTGCAGTACTATGCATAATTTAGACACTTCCATGAATGGTTACAGCCTATCTAGGAAAATAAGGAAAAGAATATTAACCCTGTGTTACAGACCTCTCCCACGAAAGTGGAATGTGTTTGTCAAGACCTTCTGATGACTGGTATTGGGGGTATTCTGCTGGGCGTATGCTAAAGGCCATGTGACCAAGAGAAGTTGAGGATAGCTAAAAACTAACAGAAGTTGCTGCCTATACATCCTTACCTTTGTGTGGGATTTTAACCATCCAGACATTCTCTGGAAGGGCAGCAATATGCAAGCAGTTCAAGAAGCTACTCCACTACATATTGGCTGCTTCTCAGTGCAAATACTGGAGGGATCAGACATTATAATGGTGTACATGACCTGCTGTTCACAGTTTTCTCAGGTCAGGGTCTGGAAAAAGCTGGAAAGATACACAGCAGAGTTGAGACTGGCTTTCAGGAAAGTAGATTTCAATCTGTTTTGGCAATTTCTTTGCCCAAGTTTCAAACCGTTAGGCAGAATTCCTGCTGGAACCTGCCACGAGGGAAAAAAAGTTCATAAGCAAAATGGTAGTTTTTTAAAAGAAAACTTACTCAAAAATTAACTCTATTCTATTTGCACAGGAAGATGCAAAGTCTTGGCAGAAGAGTCACTTGGCTAGGTAGGGTGCTTCTGGATGAACTGAAACGCAAGAACACACAAGAAGTGGAAACTAGGCAACAAAGGAGGAATATGAACAGAATTGATTGAGCACTTGCAGCAAAATCAGAGGAACATGAGTGGTAAACAGGAGAATATGCTAGAATCGGTGGGATATTCAGAGAAAATGTGGGTCCACTGATGAGTGCAGGAAAAACAGATGGTACAGAAAAGGCTGAATGACTCTATGTCTTTTCTTGCCTCTGTCTTCACAATCAAAATTTTCAGAACCAGCACAACTGGAGATTGGGGGACAACATGGGATAGAGAAGCAACAGGTTAGGGACTGCTCAGATAAATTGAATGTCTGCAAAACCTTGGGCCATATTATATTCACCTGAGGGCACTGAAAGGTTGACTGAGGTGATCCAGTTAGATAAGATTGCTGAATTTAGTTCTGCTAATGATTTTCTGGCTGTAAAGCTGTTGCCAGGAATGCTTGGATTGACATTTACAGCCAA